>NW_018392094.1:0-10042 GCF_900095145.1 Mus pahari | reverse complement strand
TTTTTCCCTGTGCCCATATCTTCGAGGCTTTCCCCCACTTTTTTCTGTATCAATTTCAAATTTTGGTCTTGATAATAGTGCCCAGTATAGGTTTGACTTGTGTGCCTTAAATCCAATGGGAAAATCGTTGGTTACTACCTTGACATTTGTGCCACCATTGTACCAATGGGCATGTGTTGACAAGGTAGTCATTGTCGTAGTGTGTTGAGTTCATACCTTGGTCATATTGGTGATTCCATTTCTTCTCTAGAAGGGTACCCAGCTCCTTCCAACAGTATGGAATCTAACCAGTAGAGATGAAGCTTCTAATTGTATATCATGTTGATTTCTCTGTTATAACTCAAATTGGTGCTGTCTTTAGCAATAGGGTCTCACCATCACATTTTTGAGGGTAGCCAAGAGCATGGGCTCATGTTGTAAATAGCTGTAATGTTTGGGTGGCACAGCCATGACTACTGAAAAATGGAGAAAGCCACGAAGCCAGTACAGCTTTTTGCCACAGCCTAGCCGAATTCTGTTTTCACCACTGGACTGTTTTTCACTTTGGGGTTTTGATCTCCCCATGTTGCATTTGTGGGGTACTTTTAACATAATGATTCATTTATGTCTTTTCCCCAGAAAATTATTTCTGCTCTCAAGTCAACTTATCTGGCCCTACTCAGGCGTCTTCCTTGCCATGGAGATTTTGAAAAGCACAAAAAGTTGCCTATCTCCAGAGTTCTGTTGGCACATCTGCCCCTCAGGAAACACAGAAAACAACAGATTTGGCAACACATCAGAGTACAGGCTTCTTTTATATGCAGTCTACAGGACATTGCCTCCAGACAATAACAACTTAATAAAATTAGTCTGCCTTAAACAGCCTTTTATAATATATATGATATAAAATTAATATAAAAGAAAAACAAGAATTTGTTAATCACAAGGAAACTTGGTGGTGGCCAGGCAGCATCTGCAGGGAACAGCACATGAGTGCTTCTCTGATGGGATTCTACTGTGGAAAGGTCCTTGGAGACCCCTTCCCACTTGGCAAGGACCTGTGGTTGAATTCGGTGGCCTCTATGTTTATTACCTAGATAGTGTGTGCTACAAGCTCTCCTTGCTTTTACTATGCTGTTTATACTCATAGCAATATTTCACTTTGAGTTTCACTGTCGGTCATGGGTAAAGCTTGGATCATGCAGGCTGAAAGTTCTGTGGATGATTCTGTGCTTTTCTCAATACTCTTTTAAGGCGTAAAACACTCCTTTACTCTTTCTATGTATATTGATCCTCTAGATTTGACCATTAATCCTGAGTATTTTGGAACATGTAATCATGTCCCTAGAGAAACAGTTACAGTCACACTGAGTAAGCCTGTGGCAGTTGTGAAGAGCAGTGGGTCCTGCTTGCCTGACTGTCTGAGGAAGCTGTCTGATCAACAGAGCCTAAAATGGGGAGGCTACGCTTGATTAACAGAGATGTAAAATGGGAAAATTATGTCTGATCAACAGAGACTTAGAGGATGGGGAAGCTATGTCTGATCCATAGAGACTTAAAAAAATGGTTCTTGGAAAGATGGTATCAGAAACTGATAGGTGCTTATCAGGAAGGGTTGCTTGGTACAAAGAACACGTCTCTGAAATTAAAAAAAAGTATTATGACAGAGGATACTATTTGATGGCTGGACTTATACCCACAAATATTTAATCTGTCTCTCATTTTGCATAACCATGTAACAATATTTGATACCATCTGGGTATGTGCTCATGTCTACAAGACATGCCTGTCTTGTCTTTATTTATTTTGGCTTGCTGGAATTGTGCTTTGTAGTTAAAATTAATGTTGGGGAGTGATTAACCCAGAGGGAATGGGGAAAGAGGAAAGGAAACTAATGATGGGGATTTTATAATGCCGGTCATGATTTCTTTAAATAGAATATCCAGTGATATCACTGCTCAAGTGTAGACATAAATTTTTTGCAACCTACTTTTAATAAGGGTTCAACCTCTCCTCTAGCTCACCATCCTGCATAGATAGTGGAAAAGTTATTAGAATAAGGGGGGAAGTGGACCTGCTCAACAATAGTTGTTGGTGTGTGTGTGTGTGTGTGTGTGTGTGTGTGTGTGGTGATCTTCTTGAGTAGCAGCTCAGTCCTGTAGCAAACACCAAATGTGACTAAGCAGCTATAGTCCAGTCTTTCAGCAAGCAGACAACAGACAGCTGTAGTTCAATTATGAAGAAACCACGAGGCTCACCAAGTGGCCTGAGGCGAGGCCACAAGAGCTGCAAGCTTCCCCACAGGAACCTCAGATCAGTTCTTGGCTGAGTTTCTCTCAAATGCAGTGTTATTACAAGCTGAGCTCAACAACATGACATAAAGCAAACCAATACACGTGTATCTCTAGTGAAGAATAGCAAGGTGGAACAAACCAAACCCAAGCTCAGTGTTCCTCTCCCACTGTCTGTTGGGTCATATTTATAATCCTTCATCAAGTGTTCTTTCAGGAAAACAGTCTTTCATGTGTTTGCTTTAGCAAGACATCCTTTCACCCGTGTGCCCCAGCAAAACAGGATTTGGCATAACTAACTTTCCAAAGAAGTAGAAATTTCTGCTCCACTTGGGTGAACAGGATTGTGATTGTATTGATAAAGATGGCTCAAGTTATTTGGTTGAATTGCTTGCTTGAATACCAACAGGTGGTCACTGTCTTCATTTTCACAGGGGCCCCTTTTCCCCTCTCAGAACCTGAACCTTGCAGCTGGAGCTGGTTCACATTAAATTACAGTGAGGTCTATTATGCTACAAACATAGCTGATAGGACACAAGTGTCCCTAGGTATAGTGAGCAGCTTTTGGGTATATGCCCAGGAGTGGTACAGCTGGGTCTTGAGGCAGATCTAGTCTCAGTTTTTCTGAGAAACTGCCAAATTGATTTCCAAAGTGATTCTATGGGTTTACACTCCCACCAGCAATGGAGAAGTATTCCCCTTGCTCCACATCCCCACCAGCATGTGCTATCATTTTAAGTTTTGATCTTACCCATTATGATTGGTGTAAGATGGAATCTCATAGTCATTTTGATTTGCATTTCCCTGATGGTTAACATTTATTTTTTAATAGCTAAATAAATCTTTAATATTTCTAATTGCAAATGTACAGAAATTGCACAGCCACACAGAGTCTTCTTTACATTATTACATGGTTAAATGTCTCTTCTGGAGGGAAGGGCTCCAGCCAATTCTGACATTTGCATTTTTTCCTTTTCACATACTTACAAAAGGGGAAGTTGGGCACAGTGGGGGAGATGGGTAGCCTTGTGGCTGAGTATATAGAAAAGAGGGGCTGGTTCCCTGGATAGTCTGGCTCCCAGATGTATGGGTATGATGGAGTAGTGTCCTTTGGGCAGGTGCTGGAGTACACGTGGAGCTCTGGCCCTGGTCTCCACCCCCACTTCTGGGCAATCAGAAGTGCTTCTCAGACATTCAAGATTTGTAATAGCCCCAAACTGGAAGCAACCTAGATGTCCCTCAACTGCAGAATGGATAAAGAAAATGGTGTACATCTATACAATAGAATGCTATCCAGCTATTTAAAACAAAGACATCATAAATTTTGCAGGTAAATGGATGGAACTTGAGACTATCACCCTGAACGAAGTAACCAGAGTCAGAAGGATATTTATAGTATGTACTCACTTATAAGTGGACATTAGTCATAAAGTGTAGGACAACCATGTTACAATCCACAGACCCAAAGAAACTGGGTAGTATGGAGATCCCAAGGGGGTATTCTCAAATCTCAGTCAGAAGGGGAAACTAAGTGGTCATCAGAGGTGAATGGAGGGAGGGAACTGGATAGGAGTGGAGGTGAGGAGTGGAATGGGGATGGCAATCAGGTGTGGGGAGAGGTGAGGTGAGAAAGGACTGGGAGTGAGAATGGAAATCAGCTATGGGGGAGGGGGTTTGTGCATCTCTGATGAATTGTTGACTAGCTGGAGGCCTGGGATAGGAGAGGATACAGGAATGATCCTAGCTAAGATTCCTACCAGAGGAGGAAATCGAGACTGATGTGGCCATCTCCAATAACCAAGCAGGGCTTCCAGAGGAGGGAGGGAGACATCAATCTACCCACAAAACCTTCAACCCAAAATTTGTCTTTCCTAAAAGATGTACAGAGATAAAGATAGAGAAGAGACTGAGGGAATAGCCATCCAATGACTGCTCTAACTTGAGACCCATCCCATGTGAGAGAGCCAACTCCTGATACTATTAACGACATTGCTATGTTTGCAGACAGGAACCTAGCATAACTGTTTCCTGAGAAGCTTCATCCAGCACCTGAGGCAGATGCAGAGACCCATAGCCAAACATCAGGTAGAACCCTAGGAGATAGAAGTGAGAAAGTGGGAGGGGTCAAGGACACTGTAAGAAGACCCGCACAGTCTACTAACCTGGGACTATAGGGGCTCACAGAGCCTGGATCACCCACTAAGGAGTATACAGGAGCTGGACCTAGACCCCCTACACATTTTTAGCAAATATGTGGCTTGATGCTCATGTGGGTCCCCTAACAAGTGAAACAAGAGAGGGGGATGTCTCTGACTCTTTTGCCTGCCATTGGATCCCCTTCTTCTACCTGGACTGCCTGGTTGGGCATCACTGGGAGAGGATGTGCTTTAGTCCTGCTAGGTTAGATGACTCAAGGTGGGTGGTACCCAGTGGAGGCTCCACTTCTCTGAGAAGTAGGGGAGGGGACAATGAGAGGAGGGATTTATAAGAATGGGAGAAGAGAAGGGAGGGGGCTGTGATCAGGATGTAAAGTGAATAAAAAAGTTACAGTGAGTCTTTTAACTAAGAAACCAGGAGAAAAGAAACGAGTAGAATACATCAGCCTGTGAGAGCTTTTAAACTTTTAAGTTGGGCTAACTTATAAGTTGTCCTTCAATCACTATGCATTGTTTAAGGCGTGGGAACTCAGATATATTTCTCTCTGTTTAATGTTTCACTTTCCTGAAGAATAAAATGTTATATGTCATAAATGCTTATATAGTCTAAAATTATTCGAGATTGATAATACCTATTCTTTCTGTACTTGTAACACATGTCCAGGGATAACATGATATGATCTGTATTTCTTTTGAAATCATAATTTTGCCTTTATTATGGAATCTGTATAAATAGAGAAACATCCTGCTTGCTAGTCAGTCCAAGATGCAAGATTCTCCAGCCACAGTATCTGACTCATTCACCCATTAATTCCTTCTGCCTGTTTCTTATCTTCTCTGTTATGACATGTCTGAATTCTGGGGCAGGCCCCTGGCATTTGGTGATCTGTGGGATCTCACTTGTTAACAGCCTCCCAAAGAGTAACCCTTTCTTGACACTGGACTTTTTATTTGTTATCCTGTGGTATCTAGTAGGGGCATTTTTGCCCCGTTGTAGGATATTACACATAAGACCCTTTTTATATGTGTGTGTATATGATTTGTGAAGTTTTTACAGTGGTAGCTTCCCTATGGCTTTTCTAAGTGACGTTAGTACTTTTTATGGGACTCTGGAGTGTGAGAATGAGTGAGTCTCTGACTCTTGTGGCTGATCTTGGGACTCTTCCTTCTTTAGAGTTGTCTTGTTCAACTTCAATGATGGTTTTTGCTTTGTCTTACTATACTTTATTTTGTCATGTTTTGTTGTTAACTCTTAGATGTATACACATTTTTTCTAATGAAAGACCCAAAGGAAGTGGATCTGGAGGGGAGGGCATGGGAGGGAACTGGGAGGAGTAATAAGAAGGAACACTGTAATCAGGATATAGAGTATGAGAAAAAAGCATCTATTTTCAATAAAAGGAAAAAATAGAAAAATGAAGGGAAACAATAAGGCTGCAGAAAGAAAATGAATAAGTGTTCTGTCCTACCTCCCAAAAGACTATAGTAAATAATACTGATTTAAAAAAAAGTTTTATTTCAGAGTTTTGAGACTGTTTCTTACAATGTAGCCTGAAGTGACCTCAAACTCCTGATCTTGCTATTTTAGTCTTCCAAGAATGCTGGGACTTCAGGAATGTAACACCATGCCTGGTTTATATTATTGGATTTTATATGGAAACATCTATGAGATCCTAAAAGATTTTACTAGATAGAAAATAAAGGAAAAATTTGAGATTACAGGCATGTTAGATTGCTTAACTGTTGTACCCATTCCCTCATGTATATAAAATCATCATGTTGTTACTTTAAATATACTTAAATATACATTTGAAAACAAATAGAAATAACACAAAAATAGATGCTTGTAAAAAGATAATAAATTGAGCTCAATTTTCATTTATAGCCTTAGACAATGTAACGTGCAGAAAAAATTACATTGGAATGAACAGAATACGTCCATCATTTGTTTCAAATGCTTGGCTACATTTCAGCTTTGTTTGCAGAAAGCATTTATCCCTTTAGTTTTTCTGTTATAAATAGTGACTCAGATACATTTGAACACACACACACACACACACACACACACACACACACATATTTGAGAACATGATATTTGAAAGCCCAGGCACTATTCATACTCAAAGGAGTGAGAACTTGGCAGTTTCTTCCTTAGGGTTGACAGTCCATTATAGTAGTGACCTGCAGCCTAAGAACTGTGAGATTGAAAAGAAAGGCACTTTGCATGAATTGTGGTGAACACACTGTCTTTACCAGGTATTAAAATGGCAATGTTATTTGTAGGTTTGCATATTCCTTTAAGACATATTCTTAAGTTTTCAGTATTCATATATTCAGTTTACTTTACTATTTTGCTTATTTCTTAGCATGTGTCTGTTTACACTACTGGCATTCTGTGTAATTCAATACATGTATATACAGGTGGCAGATTGCAACTAAAACATGTGTCAGAATAGCTCAGCACTCAGGAGGCAGAGATAGGCACATTTTGTATATTTGAGGCCAGCATTAGGACAGAGAGCTATGTAGAGACTCTAATTTTCAGAGAAACTATTTGCAATTTATTCTTTTGAATTTCACATTTGACACCCTTTAAAGTGTGAGCATTTCTGAGAACTTGCTTGGAGGCTCTAGCAGGGAGCACATCCACTCCTATACCCTTGACTGNAGACAGGTCCTCCTCTGTTCAGAGAAGGTTGTCCTCTTTGATGGAGCAACTTCATGAGGGACAAACTAACATGNAGTAGTGAGGAGGGAAGGGTGCACCCACCCTATGAAGCAGATCAGCAGATCAACCTTGGCTGTGCTCAATGGTATAACAGATCTCTCAGTCAGATCACCCTCACATCCTGGNTAAGATCTAGGTGAGAGGGGAAGTGCAGAGGATTGGGAGGAGTCAAGGGAGGGGAAACTGTGGTAGAAATTTGTTGAAAACAATAAGTAAACCAACAAAAATCATATTACATGAAAAATAAATTTAATACATTTTTAAAGAGCATAAAAATTATTTTGATGTTTTTATGATATCAAAATTTATTATTTTCTTTCATGGCAAACATCTATTTNAGTGTAAGCTTTTTATTTCTAAAGTTATTTAATTACATATTAGGTATTCAAGAATGCATTAACATAAAGGTGTGCATATTCATGAAGTTCCACATGGTGTCTTGATACAAGAGAACATGGTNTAATAGCCAAACCAGAATAGAAATTTTGTTTCTTCAAAAATTAATAATTTCTGTATGATAAGTTCATTCAAAATTCATTTTAAAGATTTCTGAGCTGTATAGTATGCTATAATTATTTACATAGTCACTATATTTGCAANATCCCACTGGAACTTCTGACTTCCATCTATCTGTGATTTAATTAAATTTCTTCAGTTTTCTCTTCCTCATTACCTTCCTAACTTCTGATAACACCAATCTATTCTCAACTTCTTTGAGATCAGCCTTTCTATAATCCACATACTTGCCTCTTTGTGTCTAACTTAATTTAGCACAATTGTCTCTATACTTCTTGTATTAAAAATGGTAGAATTTTATCCTATTTTATGTTCAAAAGTATTCCCTGCTATGCATGTGCAACATTTTGATTATCCACTCACTGGCTTGTTCCCATTTCTCCTTTGTATCTCTGAAAGTTCATGGTAGGGAGGGGATATATTTTTTTGGGGGGGGAGGTTTTTGTTTGTGTCTTCTTCTGTTTTTATGACCTCAATAGTTCCTACCTTAAGGAGAATATACACTAATATCCATTAAATGAACTAGTGAATAAATCAGTTGAAAGTTTTGGACTAGAAGGAACAGTGGTGAGTTACTTTTTTTGCTGAAGATGTAAAAATCTCCTGGAAATCACTTCTCTATTATATTATTTTACTTTGTCATTTTTTTCTTTTGGTATTCTTAATTTTCAAGTGAAATGGGGTTTATAATTTTTGAAAGCTGTTAGCACTCATGGAAGGATGTGATCCTAAAAGAGGTTTATGGGAGCAAGAGTGTCAGTCGACCACAATGAGAAAGAGTGTCCAGGGAAAGTCAACTGGACCCAGAAGTTTGGAAAGTTTAATGTCAGTGTTTATTGCTTAGAAAATGCTATAGTTCTTTTTATTGAGTCACAGAAGGCTTGCTTGACTTGCCTATTCCTAAGTGTGTAGATGAAGGGATTTAGCATAGGAGCAATGGAAGTGGTGAGAATCATCACACCCTTGTTGATGGCCACCTCATCCTTTGCTGAAGGCTTGATGTAGATGAAGATGCAGCTGCCATAGGTCATAGAAACCACAATCATGTGAGAAGAGCAGGTAGAGAAGGCTTTTTTCTTCTGTTGGGCAGAAGGGAATCTAAGAACTGTCTTGATGATATTAACATAGGAGAGTACAACACACACCAGAGTTATAATGAGCGTCAGTACAGCACAGATGAGAACAGTCTGCTCCATGAACCAAGTGTCTGAACAAGAGATTTTAAGGAGAGGAGAAGCATCACAGATAAAATGATCAATGATATTGGAATCACAGAACTGCAGATTTAGGCNGAGGCTAAGTGGGGGGATTAAAATAAATAAACCAGCTACCCAACAACAAAACACAAGTCTTCTGCAGACTGTGGTATTCATGATAGTCAAATAGTGCAGTGGCCTGCAGATGGCCACATAGCGGTCGTAGGACATGGCAGCTAGAAGGAAAAATTCAGTTACGCCAAAGAGGTCAGTAAAAAATACTTGGGCGACACAGGCATTATAGGTAATCATTTTGTCACCTGTTGCTATGTTATACAGGTATCTGGGGATGCTTGCAGATGTGAACGAGATCTCTAAGAAAGCAAAGTTCTTAAGAAAATAGTACATGGCTGTTTTAAGGTGAGGATCCACTAAGGTGAGGGAGATGATGGCCAGATTTCCAGAAATGCTCAGTGAGTAGGTGAAGAAGAGAATGATAAAGGTAAGAACCTGCAGTTGCTGGTCATCTGTCAGTCCCAGTAAGATGAAAGTTGTGACAGTGTGGTTCCTCATCACTGATTTCTGGTTCCTTTTAGATCTGCATGGAACATTCGGAGACTTTTTAAATATAGATTCAGTTTTAAATTTGCCAGGTGTTTCGTATTCATTATACCTTTAGAAAACATTACCCTTTCAAATGTCTACTGTGTAAGAACTTCTAACTCCTGTGGTTCTATTATTTTAAATGGAATAAAAATACCTTTGGCTCAAGAATTATCAAAATTGCCTGAAATTTTATGGTACATTTTCCAAGTTTGTTGCTCCTTTGTGAAGTGCTGAAACAAGCCGAATGATGTGAGAGAACTGTACACAATACAGTCACTATTGGTCTCTATTGGATCTCTGTACTCAGAAATGTTCAAGTTTTGTTTACTGTAATTCGTGCTTTTACCCTGAAGACTTCCAGAGTTAATATTCATGAATATCCAATGCATACACTCATGCGAACTCAGCTATGTGTACCACATACCTGTAAGCACCACACAGATGCACACGCACACGCACAGGCACACGCACGCACACGCACGCACGCACACACAAACGCACACGCACAGGCACACGCGCACACACGCACACGCACACACACATACACACACGCGCACACACACACGCACA
>NW_018392093.1:9625-25672 GCF_900095145.1 Mus pahari | reverse complement strand
CAGGGCAAGGCCTGGGCCAAGTAGTGGGAGTGGGTGGGTAGGGGAGCAGAGGTGGGGGGAGGGGTATAGGAAACTTTTGAGATAGCATTTGAAATGTAAATAAAGAAAATAATAATAAAAAAAATGGCTGGGGGAAGTCACCATCCCTGACCTTAAGCTTTAATACAGAGCAAAAGTGACAAAAATTGTATGGTACAGAGATAGACAGGTTGATCAATGAATTGAAGACCCAGTAACAAAACCACACATTTACAGGCTCTTGATCTTTGACAAAGAAGCCAAATATATACAATGGAAAAATGAAAGCATCTTCAGCAAATGGTGCTGACATAACTGGCTGTCTGTATGTAGAAAAATGAAAATAGACCCATATTTGTCACCCTGCACAAAGCTCAAGTCCAAGTGGATCAAGGACCTCAACATAAAACCTGATACACTGAATCTAATGGGAGAGAGAGTGGGAAAGAGCCTTGAACTCCTTGACACAGAGGGAAATTTTCTAAACAGAACTCCAAGATCTTAGAGCTCTTACTCTAAGATCAAGAATTGATAAATGGGACCTCATGAAACTGGTTTTTATAGAAACTGGAAAGCTTCTATAAAGCAAAAGACAAAGCCAGTGAGACAAATTGGCAACATAGAGATTAGGGAAAGTCTTCATTCACCCCACATCTGATGGAGAGCTAGTATTCAAAAAATATAAAGAACTCAAGAGGCTAACCACCAAAGAAACCAAACCACCCAATCAAAAAAAAAAAATGGGGTATAGAACTAAACTGAGAATTCACAACAGAGGAATCTTTAATGGCTGAGAAGCACCTAAAGAAATGTTCAAAGTCCTTAGTGATCAGAGAAATGCAAGTCAAAATGATCCTGAGATTCCACCTTACACCCATCAGAATGGCTAAGATCAGGTGACAACACATGTTGGAGAGGATGTGGAGAAAGAGGAACACTCCTCCATTGCTGGTGGAATTGTAAGCTGGTACAACCACTCTGGAAATCAATCTGGAGATTCCTCAGAAAATTGGAAATAGATCTACCTGAAGACCCAGCTATGCCTCTCTTGGGAATATACCCAAAAGATGCCCCACCATGCCACAGGGGCACGTGTTCCACTATGTTCACAGCAGCCTTATTTGTGATAGCTAGAAGCTGGAAACAACCCAGATGTCCTACAACAAAAGAATGGGTACAGAAAATGTGGTTCATTTACACAGTGGACTACTACTCAGCTATTAAGAATGAGGACATCCTGGGATGCAAGCTATAAATAGAAGGAACTAGAAAATATCATCCTGAGTGAGGTAACTCAGGCCCAAAAGGACATGCGTAGTATGTACTCACTAATTAATAATTGAATATTAGCCAAAAAATACAGAATACCCAAGATAAAGTCCACAGAACTCAAAAAGGTCAACAAGCTGAAGTGTCCAAGTGAGGATGCCTCAGTCCCACTTGAGAGAGAAAGGAAAGCAATCACAAGTGGGGAAGGAGGAAACGTGGACAGGGGAGTGGGGTGTCGGGGTGAGAGGGGAACCGGATCTGATATTGGGTGAGGGAAAAGGACTGAAGTCCTGAGGGCAGCAGAAAGAATGGAAACAGGCAACCTCAGGAAATAGGAGGTTGGGAAGACCCCCAGAATGCACCAGACTCCCAAGACTCAAAGGGAGAGACCTTAGGTGAAAAGGTCCCTGACAGTAGAGAGAGGGAACTTATAGAGCCCACCTCCAGCAGGAAGACAGGACATCAAGGGAGGGATGGGGTTGCCATCCCACAGTCACATCTCTGACCCATAATTGTTCCTGTCTGAAATAATTACAGGAATGGAAATGGAGAGGAACCTGAGGAAAAGAAGGTCCAGGCAACAGGCCTAAAGTGGGACCCAGCTCAAAGGGAGATCCCAAGACCGGACACTATTACTTAGCCTATGGAGTGCTCACAAAAGGGGATCTATCAAGACTGCCCTCCAAAAGATCTAACAAGCAGCTGAGATAGGTGGACAAAAGGCTCACACAATAGGAGTGAAATAATGCTTAGTACTATACACCTAGGCAACTAAGCTTGGGTGATGAATATGTTTTATGGAAAAACATGGAATATGTTTTTCCAAACCAGTTTAATCTCTAACTGCAATCTTAGTCCTTATCCTTATACCCACAGGTAAGTGTAGATTTCAGCTCTTGATCAACGATGCTTCTTTGTGCAGCAACAACTATTACAAAAAGTCACAATGGGCCAGCACTCAGAGAAAAACAGACCACATGGTACCCAGCTACTACAGATACATTTAAAATATGATACCTGCACCTAAGGCTCATGGGGTGATGATAGGTTTTAAGAGACAGAGAAAACCAGGATCTGTGCTTGCAGATTGAGTCATATATATATGACTCAGTCCACATGTAAAATGTTGAAGGGGAACTTTCATGGGCCCCAACCCTACATGAAAAGATATAAGCAATTATGTCTGACAAGACAGGAAATTAGTATCTTGCAGGGCTGAGCACATATCTTAGCTATCTAATGTCACCCAATCAACTCTAAAAAACAAATAAATATACATATAAGCAGCACTAAACAGACTCATATTTGCCTGCTGTGTTTATTTATTTACTAATATATGTTTGAATATTATATTCAATAAAATCCAAACAAAAGAGGTCTAAGGTTCGACATGGAGTTGGGGCTATATAGGAGAGATTGAAGAGAGGACAAAAAAGAATGAAGTAATGTAAATACAGTACATGTATATGAAATCAAAATTCAATAAATATTTTCATTTTCTTAAGGTAAAATTAAGTCAGTGCTTGCTTCTAGCATATACCACACCTAAATAACAAGTTCCCCAGCATTTTTCATGAATTAAGAGTATATTTCATGCCTGAAAGTGTATTAATTTGTTTCACTAGCTTAATATACCCAACTACTGGAATTTGATAGTCATCCTTTCCCCCGTGAGTATTTACAGTAGTATGTGATGTTCCACATGCCACTTACCAGAAGAATCCAAACAAAATAAAACATCACATATTATGCCCTATAATAATTTTTAGATTAATTCCATTTAGGGAAAGTGTATTAATGCCCAATTTCCCCAATACTACAATTTCTAGAAAATGTGTCTGCTTCAAATAAAGGATGATGTATTGTCTTAGGTTAGTATTTCTATTGCTACAATAAAACACTGACCAAAACAGCAAGTTGGAGAGGACAGTTTTATTTGGCCTGCTCTTTCATATTATTCACTGCTCATTGTCTAAGGAAGTCAGGACAGGAACACAAACAAAACAGGAACCTGGAGGCAGGAGCTCTTGTAGATGCCATGGAGCAGTGTTTACTGCTTGCTTACTGCATGCTTCTGACTTGCTCAGCCAAGTTTCTGACAAAACCCAGGACCACCAAGCAGCCCAGGTGTGGTCCCGTCCACAATGAGAATCAATTACTAATTACAAAAATGTCTTACAGCCCATCTTATGGAGGTATTTTCTCAGTTGAGGTTCCATCCTCTCAGATTACTTTAGCTCGTGTCAAATTATGCAGCACAGTTATAAATACTACATATGTTAACACAGTCAATTTGTAAGGTCACCAGATAAAATGCTCAGTTACATTTGAAGTTCAGATGAAACACAAAAACTTATTAGTATGTCCACACAGCTATATTGGACATTTACATGATGTTGTATGGCACTTCTCCAAATTCCTTCAATAAAAACATTTCCTCCATTAGCAGTGTGGGGAGGGGTGGCAATCTCTAGGATAAGCCAGAGATCTGGGCTGGGGGGAGCCTAAGAGGCTCTAAGGGGTCTCTAGTTGAGACTCCTAGTGGTTGGCGACATAGATACTGAAGAGGCCACTTCCTGTTGCCACGATGGACTCTCCACTGGGGGTTAAGTACATCAACCCATGCACAAAACCGTTGACCAAAAGTATCCTGGCTACAAGGGCTACAGGGACAAAGATAGAGCAGAGACTGGTGTAACAGCCAACCTAAGACTGCCCTAAATTGAGCCCCATCCCACAGGCAAGAACCAATCCCTGACACATTAGTGATATTCTGTTATGTTTGCAGACAGGAGCCTAGCATAACTGTCCTCTGAGAGGCTCCAACCAGCAGCCAGCAGCCAGCAGAAAGAGATGCAGCGACTCACATCTAAACATTAGATGAAGTTGGGAGTCTTGTGGAACAGTTGGGAGAAGGATTGAGGGGCCTGAAAAGAACAAGGACTCCACAGGGGGAAAAAAAACAGAGTCAACTAACCTGGATCCTTGGGGGCTCCCAAAGACTGAATCAACAACCAAAGAGTGAACACAGGCTGAACCTAGACGCCCTGCATCTATGTAGCAGATGAGCAGCTCGTTCTTCATGCATGTCTCCCAACAACTGGAGCAAGAGTATTTCCCTAACCTGTTGCCTGCCTGGCTGCCTGGCTGCCTGTGAATCCATTCCCCATAAATGAATAACTTTGGCTGGTCTAATGGGAAGGATTGCCTTGTCTCTCAGCAACTTGGCAGGGACTGGCAGGTGAGTGTGGGTAGGTGACTCCCATCAGGGTACTCCCCAGAGAGTGGGAAGGTAGATTTAGGGGGAAGACTTGAATAAAGGGGTACTGGGAGGAGGGGGAGCTAATGTTGGGATATAAAGTGAATAAATACACACATTTTTTAAAAAATTAAAAAATTATTTGATTGTATTGACTAAATTATTAGTTCATAATATTGAACAATACATATCTTATTCTAAAACACACAAACAAACAAAACAAAAACAAAAAAACTTTCCTCCAGAGGGCTTGCCTTGGCTCACCAGCTTCAGTGGGTAAACTAAAAGGTACAAATCAGAAGAGAAAGGAAGTTTTGGGGTACCTCCACCCAGATGTTTAAGGGAGTAAACATTTGATGAGGTAGAGACTAAGCAGACATTCCCAAAGAAAGAGATGTTCTGACTGTGGGTCTGCCCACATGTTTGTAGAGAGCTACAGTGCTGCAGGTTTGGGGGACTCACAACCTCTGTGAGGGTGGGCTTTCTGGTGATGCTGCTGCATTTAAGTTATCTGTGCTCATAAGTAACCCCTCACAACATGCTTAGTAAGTCTTAGAAAAACTCAGTTCATCAAATGGACATGGTGCAATAGTTGTGCTTGGTCTGTTGCTCGATTCTTTCCTGGATTGAGTAGACATGTCTGTTGTATTTCTCCATGAAAAATCTGTTTACTCAATAGCTGAGACAAGACCTGATTTATTTTATGAAGTCAATGCTGCTGAACTTGGCAATGCAGGCCCATGAGTATAAGAAATACTTAGATCTTACCTGTGTTTACAGTGATGTTTTCTCTAGGAATATCAAGTCTCCACCCAAGCCGATTATTGAACTTGAAGACAGAAGAAATCAGATTACATTATTTTGCAATGTTAATGACAAAACTTGTTTTGGCATATTCTGCCCAACATTTTAAAATTAAAATTAGTCAACTATGTCCAAATAAAAATGCATCTGTATACCTATAGAGAAAGGGCTTTCACTGGCAAATTTTACTGTTAGGGATTTTTTTCCCATGTACACTCACAGATGAATGAAATGACACATACTCAGGGATATTTTGCAATATTTGTTTGTAGTAGCAGATTGATAGCACTGTTAATAAGATATATAATTATATAGCTGCATAGAGCAACCCAAGAAGCACAAAGCTGAATCATAACTGATTTGATAGGACAGAGTCAAGGAATGGAGCTAGCAGAACATTTGGAAATTTAAGAAGGCAATGCCAGGAAAACGAGAACAATAAGAATGATAGGAGTTCTAAGATTTACAACAGAAAACATGTCTATGTCCTCCTGTGACACCAGTCCAGAGGACCCCACAGAACAGCTTTAAAAAGAAAAGCAACAGAGCCAAAATCAAACCGCAGAGACACTAACCATCAGAACTAAGGCAAGAGAGTGTGCAGGGCTTGAATTGTCACCAAGGAAATCGTCTGCCTTTTAGACTAACAGCAAAAAGAGCACCTCTTAGAAGAACAAACCAGAATCCAGAGTCAACACATGTTAGCTTCAGTGTCCAGTCAACAAGAATAAGAAACATCATAGGAAAATAAACAGACAAATGGAACTGATATTATGGGGGAAATGAAGACAATCAGTTGACTCAAATTTTAGCGAACAGACAATGGATTAAATGTTGTTCTAACAAATCTGTGCAAGACACAAGAAAACTGTCCTAATGAGTGAACATATAGGTAATTCCAAACAGTAGAAAAGGTACACAGACAATACTACATACAAACAATAAGGCTGTGAGGATGGTAACTGAAGTAAATCCATGTGAAATACGATCAATAGGAGACTATTGAATAAGATCGATAAAGAAAACCTGAATTTAGAGATCTATACAAGCAACCCAATAATACAAGAGAAGAAAGCAGGAGCATGGCTGAAGACAGTAGCTGCATATGTAGCAGAGGATGGCCTAGTCAGCCATCAATGGGAGGAGAGACCTTTGGTCTTGCGAAGATCATATGCCCCAATACAGGGCAATGCCAGGGTCAGGAAGCAGGAGTGGGTGGGTTGGGAAGCAGGGTTGGGGGAGGGTATAGAGGACTTTCCGGATAGCATTTGAAATGTAAATGAAGAAAATATCTAATAAAAAGAAGTTAAAGGGGGACTTTAGTATTTTTACCATAAGACATGAGATACTTCCTCAAATAAAAAGAAAATATTACAAAGCAAAACCAAGAACAAAAATGGTACATATTTGAGAGAGTATATTTAACCTAATGCAAACCTTATATGATATGTACTTTTATTGAAATACCACCTGATGCCCCACTAACATGTACAATTTTTATATCTTTATACATCAGTTAAATTTAGAAAAATGAAAATGTCTAAAGAAATCTAGTAGTTTTAGAAACTTGTAGGTGGGACAACATCTTGCCTTCCAATATTTGTATAATTAGAGCCCTAAGAAGAAAACAACAAACAAAGGAGCAACAAACAATACAGAAATAATTATTCAGGGCTTTTAACATTTAGCAGGCACAAAATATGGAGCTCAGATAGCTAGACCGCAAGGTAGAAGAGAAAATGTGCATAAACGAATGACAAATTACATACAGAGAGAATGATTAAATTTAAAGCCAACTTCTTATCTAGAAACAATGGTGCCAAGTGACTTTAGAATGGGGTGTTGCAAGTTCTGAAAGAAAATTAAGTCAATGAAAAATGGTATATCTGACAAAACTATCTTTCAAAACTTAGGTGACTAATAAAAACATGTTAGAAGTCACAATATGTTTAGAAAAGTTGTAAAAGAAAAGTACACATAAATGAAATGTTGGGAAGAGATTTAATAGTGTAAATAAAAATGAATACACTTGAATACCACGTGGCATTGTTGGCAGAAATCAAAGGAGATCTAAATAAACAGAATGATGTCTCATGGTTATCAGTTGGAAAGTCTACACTATAAAATGCCAGTCTTAACCAACTTTATTTGCAGATTGAACACAGTCCAAGCAGACTATTTTGTAGTCACTGGCACAGTTGTCCTAAAGCTAAAGAAATCAAAGGGACTCAGACTAGGCAAAAACCAGTCAATTGAAGAGTGAATTGAGGCTTCTTCAAAATGTAGCACAATGCCATGATATTAAGATCACATGGTATCAACATAAGGGTTAGACACACAGATTAGAGCACTAGTATAGTTTTCAACAGAGATGCTAAAAACATTCCATCAAGATAAAAAAATCAAACAAAAGCTCCTCCTCCATATAAGATGATGGAGTGCACTCAACACAATAACCAAAGCACCCTGGGGCTCTGCCCACATGCTGCAGCTCTTGAATGGTCATGGAAAAAGTCCTTAGTCACCAGGGAAATGCGAATCAAAACAACTATGAGGTTCCTTCTGATACCTATCAGAATGGCTACAATCAAAAACTAAGATAGTTCATGCTGGCAAGGATGTGAAGCAAGGGAAAAACTCTTCTGTCACTGGTGAGAGCCAAACTTGTACAACCACTATGGAAATCAATGGGCTGGTGAGATGGCTCAGTGGGTAAGAGCACCTGACTGCTCTTCCGAAGGTCTGGAGTTCAAATCCCAGCAACCACATGGTGGCTCACAGCCATCCGTAACAAGATCTGACGCCCTCTTCTGGAGTGTCTGAAGACAGCTACAGTGTACTTACATATAATAAATAAATAAATAAATAAATAAATAAATAAATAAATAAATAAATAAATAAAATACCCCCTTAGAAAATCAATTTGGAGTTTTCTCAGAAAACTATCATCACTTTAATTGTGTTCTAATTATTTGAAAAAATTCAACAGTATATTCTATCATACTGTATTGTTGGATTTCAAACATTTGTAGATATACAACATTACTGATTTTTTAACTTGCAGAAAGGCATCCAATGAGAAAGAGTGTGCTTCTTCCCAATAACATACCATAGAATAAAACAAAACATAATTACCGGAATTAATTTAAAATAGTAGCCACCGTAGTATGTACTGTTCATAATTATCATGTTGGGAGCAAGGCCTCCTGATGTAAAGAGACCCAAAATTTCCCTTGAAGGATTTTGGTTTTCATTTCTGAAGAAACAGTGAACTCTCTTTAGAAAAGAAAGAAACAACAAGCAATGAGTCCTTGACATGAGAAGCAGATTCCATTACTGAGGAGAAATTTGTGAAAGCTAACTGCTGGTGAAGACTCCTGTCTTTAGTGAGTCCCATCTCCATGGGGAAAAACTGGTTACAAGCATGTCCTCAGAACTCAGTAACTAATTAATTGTCCTAAGATTTTTCACTTCATCCTTATGAGAGAGTTTTTAGGCATAAAAATGGTAAGCTTGTATTTTTAATACTCAAAAACTGAAGATGATCTAGTCACACATATAGAAAAAAAATGTATTAAATGAGTTGTTTTCTGACAAAAACAAAAAAGAAAGTAAATTATTGTCTGTTTCCCAGTTTTAAAAGTGTTGTGGAAATATCAATATTAAGACATGAACTTTATTGCAAAGCCTAGACAGATGCTGAGATTTATCTGTTGGTTATCTTACTATTAAGAATATTTTGTCAATTATGGCCTACAGAATGTATAAAAAATGTACCAACCATACATCCAACGGGGGGCTAATATCAATAATATATAAAGGATTAAAGAATTTAGACTCCAAAAATCCAATTAACCCAATTAAAATAATGGGGAAAAGAGCTAAACAGAAATTTTTCAACAGACAAATCTCTAATGGCCTAGAAACACCAAAAAAATGTTCAATGTCCTTAGTCGTCAGGGGCATACAAGTCAAAACAACTCTGAGATTCCACCTTATACCCAAGAGAATGGCTAAGATCAAATACTCAAGTGGCAGCACATGCTGGTGAGAATGTGGAGCCAAGGAGCATTGCTAGTGGGAGTGCAAACTTATATAACCAATCTGAAAATCAATTTGATGATTTCTCAGAAAAGTGGGAATAGTTCTACCTCAACACTCAGCTAAACCATACCTGGGCATATACCCAAAAGATGTTCCATTATACCACAAGAGCATTTTTCTCAACTTTGCTCATACCAGCTTTATTTCTAATAGCCAGAAACTGCAAACAACCCTGATAGTCTATGGCAAAGGAGAACTACCACACAATCACAAAACCTTTGTCCCCAAATTTTCCCTGCCTACTAGAAGTACAGGAGGAAAGAGGGAGCAGAGAAGGAGGAAATGGTCAACCAATGTCTGACTCAACTTGAGACCCATCCCATGGTCAAGGACAATTCCATGACACTATTAGCTTCCACGTGCACTTGGGGTTTCTGTTATTTTTGTTGTTATTGAAGACCAGCATTAGTCCATGGTGGCCCAATAGAATACATGGGATAAACTCAATGTGCTTCTATCAGCTGGGACTTGTTTTGTGTCTGGTTACATGGTCAATTTTGGAGAAGGTGCCATGAGGTGCTATGAAGAATCTTTTGTATTAGGATGAAATGTTAAGTAGATATCTGTTAAATCCATCTGGTGAATACCTCTGTTGGTTTCACTGTGTCTTTGTTTAGGTTCTGTTCCCATGACCTGTCCATTGGTGAGAATGGGGTGTTGGAAATCTCCCACTATTAATATGTGAGTTTCAATGTGTGCTTTGAGCTTTAGTAGTATTTCTTTTACAAATGTGAGCGCCCTTGCATTTGGACCATAGGTGTTCAGAATTGAGAATTCACTTTGGTGGATTTTTCCTTTGATGTGTATGTAATGTCCTTCCCTATCTTTTTTATAACTTTTGGTTGAAAGTCTATTTTATTGGATATTAGAATGGATACTCCAGCTTATTTCATAGCCCATTTGCTTGGCAAAAAAGTTTCCAGCCTTTTACTTTGAGGTAGTGTCTGTTACTGAGGTGTGTTTCTTCTATGCTGCAAAATGCTGGGTCCTGTTTACATATCCAGTCTGTTAGCCTATGTCAGTGTATTCAGGAATTGAGTCCATTGATGTAGAGAGATATTAAAGACCAATGGTTGTTGTTTCCTATTATTTTTATTGTTAGAGGTGGAATTATAATTGTGTAGTTATCTTCTTTTGGGTTTGTTGTGAGAAGATTAATTTCTTGCTTTTTCTTGGATGTAGTTGCCCTCCTTGTGTTAAAGTTTCTCTTCTATTATTCTCTGTAGGCCTGAATTAGTGGAAAAATATTGTTTAAATTTGTTTTCGCCACGGATATCATGGTTTCTCCATCTATGTTGATTGAGAGTTTTGCTGAGTCTAGTCATCCTGGGCTGTCATTTTTGTTCTCTTAGGGTCTGTATGCTATCTGCCCAAGGTCTTCTGTTCTTTAGGGTCTCTGGTGAGAAGTCTACTGTAATTCTGATAGGTCTGCCTTATATGTTTCTTGACCTTTTTCCCTTACCACTTTTCCCTTAGCCTTAATATTTTTTCTTTGCTCTATGCATTTGTTGCTGTAATTATTATATGATGGAAGGAATTTCTTGTCTGTTCCAATCTGATTGGTCTTCTGTAGGCTTCTTGTATGTTTATGGACATCTCCTTCTTTAGGTAAGGGAAGTATTCTTCTACAATTTTATTGAAGATGTTTCCTGGCCCCTTGCTCTCTCCTATAACGACTATTCTTAGGCTTGGTCTTTACATTGTGCCCTTTGTTTCTTGAATATTTTGAGTTAGGAGCTTTCTGCTTTTTGTATTTTTTTTGACTGTTGTGTCAATACCTTTTATGGTATATTCTCCATCTAAAATCCTCTCTTCTGTCTCTTGTATTCTGTTGGTGATGGCTGCATATGAGACTCCTGCTGTTTTTCTTAGGTTTTCCATCTCCAGGGTTGTCTCCTTTTGTTCTTTCTTTAATGTTTTAATTTTCATTTTTATATCCTGGATTGTTTTGTTTAATTCCTTCATCTCTTTGGTTGTGTATTCCTGTATTTTTTAAGAGATTGATGTGTTTCCTCTTTAAGAGCTTCTACTTGTTTACCTGTGTTATACTATATCTCTTTAAGGGAGTCACTTGTGTTAGGCTTAAAATCCTCTATCATAAGCTGGGCGTGGTGGCTCACGCCTTTAATCCCGGCTCTCGGGAGGCAAGGGCAGGTGGATTTCTGAGTTCAAGGCCAGCCTGGTCTACAAAGTGAGTTCGAGGACAGCCAAGGCTATACAGAGAAACCCTGTCTCAAAAAACAAAACAAAAAAATCTATCATATTCATGAAACGGGATGTTAAATCTAACTCTTGCTTTTCTAGTGTGTTGGGTTATCCAGGGCTTGCTGTGGTGGGGGAACTGAGTTCTTATGTTGCCTAGTAGCATTGACTTCTGTTGCTTGTATTCTTGCACTTTCCTCTCACCATTTGGCTATCTCTGGTGCTAACTAGCCTTGCTGTGAGCCTGTGATTCTGTGACCCTGGTTGTGTCAGAACTCCTGGGAGTCCAGCTGTCTCTGTGATCCCATGATACTGAGATTCTGGGTGTGTCAGAGTTCCTGGGGGATCAAACTGTCTTTGGGTATGGGTGGAACAGGTGGACAGCCAGAGCCCAGGGTCTACAACCAGGCACAGGTGCAAACCAAAAGGCCCCTGATACTATTAAGAATACTATGTTATGCTTGGAGACATGAACCTAGCGTAACTGTCCTTTGAGAAGTTCTAGCCAGCAGCTGATGAAAACAGATGGAGAATCCCACAGAAAACGTTAGATTGAGCTCAAGGAGTCTTGTAGAAGATTTAGGGGAAGGATTGAGGGACCCGGAGCAGATCAGGACTCCAAAAGGAGACCAAAAGAATCAACTAACCTGGAACTTTGTGGGCACCCAGAGACTGAACCACCAATCAAAGAGGATACATGGGCTGAACCCCATCACATAGGAAGCAGATATCCAGCTTGGTTTTCATGCAAGTCCCCCAACAACTAGAGCAAGGGCTCTCACTGATTCTGCTGCCTGCCTCTGGATCCTGTGCCCCTAACTGGGCTGCCTTGTGTGGCCTCAGTGGGAGAGGATGTAACTAGACCTGGACTGACACTATGTGCTAGGGTGTGTTGGTACCCAAAGGGCTCCTTCCCCTTCTCTTCTTGTTTTTTAGTAGATATTTTCTTCATTTACATTTCAAATGTTATCCCAAAAATCTCCTACACCCTCCCCACTGCCCTGCTCCCTAACCTGCCCACTCCTGCTTCTTGGCCCTGGCATTCCCGATACTAGGGCATATGATCTTCACGAGAAAAGGGCCTCTCCTCTCAATGATGGCTGACTAGACCATCCTCTACTACATATGCAGCTAGAGACACAGTTCTGTGGGGTACTAGTTAGTTTATATTGTTGATCCTCCTATAAGGTTGCAGACACCTTTAGCTCCTTGGTTACTTTCTCTAGCTCCNTCTTTAGGGGCCCTGTGTTCCGTCCAATAGATGACTTTGAGCATCCACTTCTGTATTTGCCAGGCACCAGCAGAGCCTTACCAGAGAGAGCTAGCTATATCAGGGTCCTGTGAGCAAAATCTTGCTGCCATATGCAATAGTGTCTGGGTTTGGTGGTTGTATATGGGATGGATCCCGAAGTGGGGCAGTCTCTGGATGGTCCTTTCTTCTGTCTCAACTCTGAACTTTGTTTCTGTAACTCCTTCCATGGGTATTTTGTTCCCCATTCTAAGAGGAACAAAGTATCCACACTTTGGTCTTCCTTCTTCTTGAGTTTCATGTGTTTTGCAAATTGTATCTTGGGTATTCTAAGTTTCTGGGCTAATATCCACTAATCAGTGACTGCATATCACATGTGTTCTTTTGTGATTGGGTTACCTCACTCAGGATGATACCCTCCAGAGCCATCCATTTGCCTTAGAATTTCATAAATTCATTGTTTTTAATACCTGAGTACTCCATTTGTAAATGTACTACATTTTCTGTGTCCATTCCTCTGTTAAGGGACATCTGGGTTCTTTCCAGCTTTTGGCTATTATAAATTAGGCTGCTATGAACATAGTGGAGCATGTGTCCTTATTACCAGTTGGAGCATCTTCTGGGTATTTGAGGACAGACAATGTGAATTGGAGCCTTGGAGGAGAGGGAGGCTGCAATAGGAATGTAAATTGAATAATAAATTAATGGGGGGGAAAGAATACTTTGTATGGGACCAGAGATGGATTAGTAGTTAGGAGCACATGCTGCTCATAAAGAGAACCTGGGTTCTATTCTCAGAACATACATTGTTCACAATTGTTTGTAACTCTAGTTCTGGGAAATCCAACAGCCTCTTCTGACTTGTCTAAGCACTAGTCATGATATACATGTATGTATATCCCTCATGCATAGAAAATAAAATAAATAAATTGCAATCTAAAAGAATACATTGTGAAAATGAAGGAGGCCAGGATCAACCACAACATGTAAGATATCTACAATAATTTGGGCAGAGGTGAAGGAGCAAGTGACATAGAAGGAATAAAACTTACAGCATTCCTGCCTGTTTCTTAGAATTTGCATCCAAGGATGGCAGGATGACAAATTTGTTGGTTAGAATAGTGGGTAAATTTGTAGTTGGATGGAGGACAAGATAGACCACAAGAATAAATAAATATAGCATCAATCATAAACTAAAATAGTTAAGGGGGGAGTGGAAACACAGGTGTTGGAGAAGTTGATTTAAAAAGAAATTACAATTGTGTGCATGTGTGTGAGAGTGTGTGCTTGTGCATGTGTGTGTATGATGTGCATGTGTGTTTGTGTGTTGAACCCAAAGTTTTGAATATAGTAATCAAGCACTCTATTATTGGGTTACCCTTTACCCAATGACTATCTTAATATTCTGTTTTATTTAATTATGCTTATTTGATTGTTTAAAAATCTCTCAAAAGGTAACTGGAAAGGTTCTATCTCCCCTTTTACACAATTGCAACTGCTGCATGGTCCTCGTTATACAAGAAAAAAATAGTTCTTAAGGTCATGTGAGGTATGTTTCTCTGACAGGCTGCTTCTATCAATCTTCAAAAGAACACATTGGATTCACATCAGATGAAGAGTGTTGCAGCTGGTTTAGAGAAGAAAGGTAGGCATCATTTGCTTACAGCAGTCACAGAGCATGGCTACCCAGGTCGCTCAATGCTAAATGAATATATACTTCCCTATCTAACTACAGAAACAACTCCATAGAACCTCACCTTCCTGTGTGGACTGTGGAAGGTACTTGAGAGAGTACAGTGTCATAGCTTTTCTACATGGGCTTAAAAGGAACACAAAAGGCTATTATAATACATGCAGTTGGTGGACTTTACCAAATTGTTCTTGGTAAGGAACAACTTGATTGTATGCAGGCCTGTAAGGATCCGGTCACCGGAACAAGAAAAGTAAGTTCGCTCCTTACCTAAACAAATAGAAAGAAACAGACCAAGGTAGAAAGACTTATGTAAAAGGCACCACATTTTATCGAACTGACAAAACATTTTAAAGGAAGAATTATACATTTAAAGCTGGGTATGGAACTGCACATCTGTATTTCTACCTCTCAAGAGGTGGAGGCAGGAGGATCAATAGTCAGAAGCCATTCTTGGCTACAGGAGATCATGTCTTAGTTACTTTCCCATCCTCCAAAAAAGTAGAATTGTAATTTTGAATTCACTGACTTTAAAGAAAACTCAAATCTTGCACGTTTTTCTTCTTAAAGCTATACTATCAGGAGTCAGGAACAACTTCTTGGGCTAGAGCATGAAACCTGATGTTACTTTGTTTATTTGCTTGTTTAAAAGTCTCTCATCACTTGAATTGAACAGTCATATCACTCCTTATACAAACAGAAACTGAACAATGGTCCTGAATACAGTAAATACACACACACACACACACACACACACGTATAAAAATACATATATATGCAAATATATATACATACATTTATCTTACCGTCATATTATGCATATGTCTCGGAAAGGCTGAAGCATTAAAATATAATCCAGGATAAGTTGGACCATTATTTCAAGTTTGTATGAAATGAAACACAAACCAAACCAAAGGGGGAAAAAAAGACCTAGTTGTTTTGAAAAACATACTTTGAGACACCCATGGGGTTTGTAAGCCATGTAATGTCATTCCCACAATACTTTGTGCCTTCTGTATCACTTTGATCTCTCTTAAGGAAGAAACAACCAAGACTCAAGTCACTGAGCTCACAAGGTCTGCGAGGACCTTCATCTATTCTACCAGACAATCTTCCAACAAGCAAGCCCTCTTTTTACTCTTTTGGATTAACCTTATACCCAAGCCCATCCAAAATGCTCGCAGATGCTCACAACTTCTGTACTTAGCACAGATTTTTAACTTTCTTTGATCTTCAAAATATCTACTGTTTTTCTCAATGAAATTAACTGATAGTCTTGACTGTTGTATCATTTTGAGAGTAGTGTGTCATATCAGCAGGCTCTTTTGATGCTCTTTTGATGAGCTAAGATGAAAGGATGGACTATCCAGAGACTACCCCATTCGGGAATCCATCCCATCATCAGCCACCAAACCTAGATACTAATGTGCATGCCAGCAAGATTCTGCTGAA
>NW_018392093.1:0-9222 GCF_900095145.1 Mus pahari | reverse complement strand
TTTGAAATGTAAATAAAGAAAATAATAATAATAAAAATTATTTTGGGGAAAAAATAAATAAATAAAGGACACATGCATGCCTACTATAAAAAAAAAAGAAAAAGAAAAAGAAACTGTACTTTTCCTTTCACCAAAAATAGAAATGTCATTGAGTCTGCTCAAACCTACGAAAACTGTTTATCTTCCATCATTTCCCTCCTATATATTTCCTATTAGACTCATGCTCTGTTAGCCATCCCCAAACCCCCTTTTCTTCTCTTCTCCCATCTCCCCAACTTGTTACCTTTGTTGACATGGTAATTAGCTTATTGGATTAACCACTTCTTTAGGAACTCACAGATTTCTCAAAGACCCCATTGCTCCATAAAATATTGATATCAAATGAAATCCATGTTTTTCCCCCTTGTTGGCCTGTCCTTTGTTAGATTAAGAACATCAGCCACAGAACATAACAGAATATGGAAAAAGTGTTTCTCACCCTATGTTGCCATATTGATCCAAATTCCAGCTATGGCATATCACTATCCCACCTAGTTTATTAGATTAAAATAAGAAGTGGGGATAAATATCCTTTAACTAAACATTGTTTGTATAATATGATTGTTTCAGTGTTATTCTCAAATTTGCCTAAGTAAGAATATCATTACCAGTTTGCATATCCTCCCAGTGACTGTAGCTTGACATCAATATTACTTTCCCTCATATGCAAGCACCTTTGATATACACAAATTCCCATTTTTACCAAATGGTTGAATTGTCAGACTGAACTATGCACTGCTTCCCTCACAAACTCTGTAAGTTACCTCCTCCAAACTATTGTAAATCATGTGTCATTTTGCTACCTCTAAAGAATTCTCTTTGCCACATTTGTATATACAAATTAGACCCATTTTAATGTCTTAGATGGACTGTTCTCATTTATATGAAGCCTGCATAAACAACATACTTCTCCATAGCCAGATATAGTCACACTTTTCTCTGACATCCATCCTTCTAAGACTCTCCAAGATTGGCTTATATCCACATGTATGTTGGGTACCTCCTACTACAACGTGAGAACTAAAAACCTGGATAATAAATGTCTCATCAATTCTGCAACACATCTGTGAATAGAAGGTCTGAATTCTATCTACCCACTTATCAAACACAACTGTATCCTAACATGCATGCTAGCATGCAGGACCATCTCACAAATGTGTACAATATGAAAGTGAATTTATCTTGTCTTTAACAATAAAATTCTATTGTAAAATTTAAAACAATGCACAAATACATGTGGATTTTTATATTTTTATATTTTATATTAAAATTTTCTTTTACAAAGTTTTGCAATATCCTCAGGCATCCCAGAATATCCGCTGCACTTAGAGTACTTAGTAAGCACCCTCCCAACGTCCCACAGCTGCTTTTCTCTGTGAGTAATGATGCCTTTTGTCTCTAATCATGTCATCTGCAGACACCAAACCCAGACACTATTGCTGATGCCAAAAAGTGCTTACTGACAGGAGCCTGGTATAGCTGTCACCTGAGAGGATCTACAAGAGTCTGACCAATACAGAGGCAGACCCTTGCATCCAACCATAGGACTGGGCACGGGGACCTCAATGGGAGAGTTAGGAGAAGGATTGAAGGAGCCGAAGGTGTTTGCAACCCTATAGGAAGAAAAACATCAACCAACCAGACCCCCAAAGCTCCCAACTAAACCACCAACAAAAGAGTATACATAGAGGGACCCAACTGCATATACAGCAGAGGATTGCCTTATCTGTCTGGCATCAGTGGGAGGGGAGGCCTTTGGTCCTGTGGAAGCTTGGTGCCACGGCATAGAGGGCTGCTAGGGCAGCAAGGTAGGAGTGGGTTGGTGAGTGGGTAGGAGAGCACCCTCATAGAGTCAGAGAGAGAAGGAATGTGATAGGAAGATTCAGAGGGGAAACCTGGAAAGGGGACATTTGAAATATAAATAAATAAAATAACCAATAAAAATCAAAAATATTAGGAGAGAAATTAATATAAGAAATATTAAAGAGCAATATAGAAAGTCAACCAAAGAAGTGGCTTTCTGAAAAAGACTGACTAACCCTTAGCCAATGTGACATAAAGAGGGAAAAAATGTAAATTAACAAACTAAAGATCAAAATGCTATCATTGCAATGGACCCCAATGAAATACAGAACATCATTACAAATCCCTATGAACACTCATACTCTGAAAAGCTGGATAACCTGGATAAAATTAAAAGATCTAAAAGCATATACAATCTACCAAAATAAAGCCCCAAAGATATAAAAAAAAACCTTAAACGTATAAAACTATGGTCCATGAGATGGAAGTTGTTCTTAAAGCACCTCCCCCCATAAAAGCCTAGGTTCAGGCAGATTCATTGCAAACTTGTATAAAACTTTCCATGAAGACTCTTTGTAATATGTTTCATAAAGCAGAAAGTGAATTAATTCACCAAACTAATTGATCCTATGATGCTAGTGTTGAGAAAGAGAGAGAGAGAGAGAGAGAGGAGACAAAGTTCTCAATACTTGCAAATGAAGTTCAGAAACACATTAAAATGTGGAGCAACTTGTTCATGAAAACTTTATATGACCCAGCACAGGGGAAGGCCAGGGCCAAGAAGTGGGAGTGGGTGGGTAGGGGAGCAGGGGCGGGGGGGGGGTATAGGGAACTTTCAGGATAGCATTTGAAATGTAAATAAAGAAAATATCTAATAAAATAAAATAATAAGCTAAAAAAGGTGGAGCAAGGGGAACACTACTCCATTGCTGGTGGCAGTACAACCACCCTGGAAATCAATCTTGCATTTTCTCAGAAATTTTGGAGTGGTTGTAACTGAAGACCAAGCTTCACTGCTCCTGTGCATATATGCAAAAGATGCTCTACCTTACCACAAGGACACATGCTCCATTATGTTCATAGCACCTTTATTCATAATAACCAGAAACTTTATTCATAATAACAGAAACTAGAAATGCTTCAGATGCCCCACAACCAAAGAATGGATACAAAAAAAAAAAAAATGTGGTTCATTTATACAATGGAATATTACTCAGCTATTGAAAACAAAGACATCATGAACTTTTCAGACAAATGAATGGAACTATTAATACTATCCTGACTGAGGTAACCCAGACCCAAAGGATATGCATGATATGTATTCACTGCTAAGTGGATATTAGCCAAAAAGTACAGAATGCCACGCTACACTCCACAAACACAAAGAAGCTAAACAAGAAGGAAGGTCCAAGCAAGAATGCTTGAATCTCACTTAGAAGAAGGAATAAAATAGGCATAGGAGGCAGATGGACAGATGGAACTGGGTAAGAAAGGGGAGGGGAGGGGGAATGGGGTCCAGGATCAAGTGTTGGGAGAGACGGGAGAGAGAGTCAGAAGGTCAGGAGAAGGAATGGAAATCGGTGGCTGTTGGAGGTGAGGGTAGGGAGTATCTATAGGGCATGCCAGAGATGTGGAATAGTGGAAGCTTCCAGGAATCTATGGGGGTGACGTTAGGTGAGACTCTTAGCAGTGGGGATATGGATGTTGAAGTGCCTACCTCCTGTACACAGGCAGGATTCCCAGTAGAGAGATAAGGACACCAATCCACCCACAAAACTTTTGACCCAAAATTCATCCTGTGTATAAGAAATGCAGGGACAAAGATGCAGCAGAGCCTGAGGGAATGGCCAACCAATAGCTGGTCCAAATTGAAACACATGCCAAGGGGAAGCAGCAGTTCCTGACACTATTAATGACACTCTGTAATGCTTGCAGCAGGAGCCTATCATAACTGTCTCCTGAAAGCCTCCACCCAGAAGCTGACTGAAATAGCTTCAGAGGTCCACAGTCAAATGTGGAACAATACTGTGAGTGTTATGGAAGAATTAGGGGAAAGTTTGAGGGTCCAGAAGGGGATAGGAACGCCACAGAAAGACCAACATAGTCAACAAGCATGAACCACCACTGGACGTCCTCAAAGACTGAACCACAAACCAAAGAAGATACATGGGCTGAACATAGTATTCCCTTCACACATATGTAGCAGATGTGCAGCTTAGTCTTCACGTGGGTCCCCCAACAACTGGAATGGGAGCTTTCGCTAAAGCTGCTGCCTGCTTATAGATCCCGTTCCCTTAACTGCTACCTTGGCTGGCCTCAGTGGAAGAGGGTGGGCTTAGGCCTGCAGAGATCTGATGTCCCACGGGGGGAGAGGGGGGAGATAACCAAAGGGGGGCCCACCCTCTCAGAAAAGGGGAGGGGAGTGACAGAAGGACTGTGTGAAGGATGACCAAAAAGGAGGCAATGATCAAGATGTAAATAAGTAAATGAATAATTATACATTAAGGCAAAGCTGCCTTCAAAAAATCAAAGATGATTCAACATTTATAAGTCAATAAATGTAATACACCATAAAAATAACTTAAGTGGGGGGGGGGTATAGGGGACATTCGGGATAGCATTTGAAATGTAAATGAAGAAAATATCTAATAAAATAATTTTTAAAAAGCTTAACAATATCTCATTGACTCATATTTGTACTCTTTTTAGTTTTTCACTTGAAAATTTGAAATTTCTATTAACCACAATTGTGTGTTTTTAAACAGAGTGGCTTTGTCTGCATTTATCTGTCCACTGTTTTACATTCTTTTAGAAAGACAGGAGAGTACCTTTTTATTTTGTATCAACATCTTCCCAGATAATTAGAGAAATAAAATTATGTAAATTATTCATTTTCTCTTTGATATTGATATTACTTTTGTCTCTTACTAGGTACCCAATGAATCAGAAATTTCATATTTTTACAGGCTGTAAAGCATGGAGTTTTTTTATCAAATGTGTTATTTTATATTTTCAGTTATTACATCAATTAATACTACTGGCACAGAAGTGAAATTTTTTTTAAAGAGGAAACTAAATCAATAGGTAATGGAAGTCTTCCTCAAGGAAAGGGAATTGGTGTTGCTGATTTCCTTCACCTTTATTCAGAAGATTATTCTGGTTCTGAAGTTACTGAAATTGTTTTGCTTTATTTATTTAAAATGTATTCATCTTAAAGTAAATATATCTGTGTTTACTTAACAAAGATTTTTTTCTAAAATGTCAAATTCTTCCCTTAGGTGTTTGGCTATAAACCATCCAAGTTCTAACTTGGTGGGCAATTGGGGAGAGCACCCCCCTCAGAGGTCGGGGTTGGAGAGGATGTAGGTCAGTGGACCATGCCAGAAAACCTGGTAAATAGAGCTCGTCTGAGACCCTGGCATTAGGGTGACACCTAAGATGGCAGGGGTTCCCTGCTCCCTCCCTGCCAGGTTCCTGGCCTGGAAGACATGTAACTCAAAGCAGAGTTCTCCATACTAATGGGATACATAGAGGCCCTGAGGATTAAAATAAAAGTCCCTTCTCAGACATTCCTCCCTGCGAAAAGTATTTATCTCTGGTTCACCCTGAGAAGTTGGTATGTATCTATTTTCCTCAGTGAACAATCAACAAACATTTGGAAACAAAGAAGAAAAGAAAACCTTAAGGACAGAAACCACATAGTTATTTCAATTATCATGAATAGGCATCTGACAATGTTTCCATGATAAAGGTCCTGGAGATTTTGGAAACGGATAGAACATACCTAAAAATAATAAAGGCTACACAGAACAAACTTATAGCTATTGATATATTAAAGGAGACAATGAAAGCATTTCCTCTAAAAGCAGGATTAAAATAAGTATGCCCAGTCTCCTTTCTCTTATTTGATAGATGGCTTGAAGTCTTAGAGGAAAGAAGTCAAAGTATCTCAATTTGTAGACAAGGAGTCTTTGCTTGAAAGACACTAGGGGTGTACTAGAGAACTACCGCTACTAATAAACAAACACTTAAAGTATTGAAAAGTCAGTATTGAAAAAGTAACCCTTCTTTATACCAGCAACATGATCTCAGAGAAAGAAATTAGGGAAAATATTCAAAATAACCAAAATAACAGGAAATAAATACTTAGAAATATATCTAACCACAGAAGTAAAAGACCTCTACAACAAAAAAAAATTCAAGATACGAAAAAAGGATATCAGAGAAGATATTATAGACATTCTACACTCCTATATTGGCAAAGTTAATGTCGTATAAATGACCCTGCTACCAAAATTAATTTACACACTTAATTCAAGAACATATCAAAATTTTGATTCCATACTACACAGGTTTAGGAAAAACCAATATAAGAATTCATAAGGAACCACAAAAGACCGCAATAGCCAAAGTAATTCTAAGGTGCAAGAACACTGCTGGAAGTGTTAACGATACCCAACATTATATTATACTATAGGGCTATAGTAATAAAGACATCCTGATACTGGCATAAATATAAACAGGTAGAACAATAAAATAAAGTACTGAGAGATAAAACAACAAACCTATGCCCAGTCGATTTACAAAAAACAAAGAAAAACATTCATTAGGGGAAAAAAAAAAAGAATAGCTTAAAACTGAGCATGTTGGCTCAAGCCTTTCATTCCAACACACACAGGAAGCAGGAGAATGCAGATGTCTGAGTTCGAGAACAGCCTGGACTACAGAGAGAGTTCCAGGAGAGCAGGGACTCTATGATAAAAATCTATCTTAAAGAAATAAAGATAACTTAGTCAACAAATGGCACCGACAAGGCTGGATGTATACCTGCAGAAGAATGAAATAAGATTCTTGCTGGGCATGGTGGCACCACAAACCTTTAATCCCAGTACTCAAGAGGCAGAGGCAGGCGGATTTCTGAGTTCAAGGCCAACCTGGTCTACAGAGTGAGTTCCAGGACAGCCAGGGCTATACAGAGAAACCCTGTCTTGAAAAACCAAAAAAAAAAAAAAGATTCTAGAAGAAAACACAGCAGATAGCCTTGAAATTGTTGGACTTGGCAAGAACTAAATTTTTAAAGGTTTTAGACAGATTTATCTTACTTTCATATGTATAAGGGGTTTGCTTGCATGTCTGTATATGTAACTAGTAAGTATATGGGTGATTATGAGCTACCTACCATTCAGATGCTGAAACCAAACCTCGGTCCACTGCAAGAACACCAGATTCTCAAAACCACTTAGACATCTCTCTAGCCCCATCAAGCACATTTTTTAATAGAACACCAATAGCATAGGAACCAACTACAAATATCAACAGACGAGATACAAGAAATTTAAAGCTTCAGCACAGCAAAGGAAACAATCATGATAGCAAACAGAATGGGAGAAAATCTTTACTAACTGTAATTTTTTTTTTTTTTAGATATTTTCTTTATGTCAAATGTTATCCCCTTTCGTAGTTTCCCCTCCAAAAAGTCCATATCCCCTCCACTCTCTCCCTGCTTCCCAACCCAACCATTCCCACTTCCTGGCCCTGGCATTCCTCTATACTGGGGCATAGAACTTCACAGGACCAAGGGCCTCTCCTCCCATTTATGACCGACTAGGCCATCCTCTGCTTCATGAGCCATGAGTCCTACCATGTGTCCCTGAAAGCTCTGGAGGTACTGTTTAGTTCATATTGCTCTTCCTCGTATGGGGCTGAAAAACTCTTCAGCTCATGGGCCCTTTCTCTAGCTCTTTTGTTGGAGACCCTGTGCTCTGTCCTGTATTTGTCAGGCACTGGCAGAGCCTCTCAGGAGACAGCTTTATCAGGCTCCTATCAGCAAGCACTTGTTGGCACCCACAATACTGTCTGGGTTTGGTGGTTGTTTATGGGATGGATCCCCAGGTGGGGCAGTTTCTGGATGGTCATTCCTTCAGTCTCTGCTCCTAATTCTGTCTCTCTAATTCTCTCTATGGGTATTTTGTTCCCCCTACTAAGAAGGATCAAAGTATCCACACTTTGGTTTTCCTTCTTCTTAAATTTCGCGTAATTTGCAAATTGTATCTTGGGTATTCTGAGCTACTGGGCTAATATCCACTTATTAGTGTCATGTCATGTGTGTTCTTTTGTGACTGGGTTATCTCACTCGGGATAATAACCTCCAGTTGCACCCATTTGCCTAAGAATTTCATAAATTCATTGTTTCTAATAGCTGAGTAGTACTCCATTGCATAAATTTACACATTTTCTGTATGCATACTTCTGTTGGGGGATATCTGGATTTTTTTCTAGCTTCTTGCTATTATAAATAAGGCTGCTATGAACATAGTGGGGTATGTGTCCTTATTACAAATTGGAGCATCTTCTTGGTATATGCCCAGGAGTGGTATTGCTGGATTTTCTGGTAGTACTTTGTCCAATTTTCTGAGGAACTGCCAGACTGATGTCCAGAGTGGTTGTACCACCTTACAATCCCACCGGCAATAGAGGAGTGTTCTTCTTTCTCCACATACTCGTCAGCATCTGTTATCACCTGAGTTTTAGATCTTAGCCATTCTGACTGGTGTGAGGTGGAATCTCAGGAGGTTGTTTAGATTTGCATTTCCCTGATGACTAAGGATGTTGAACATTCTTTTAGCTGCTTCTCAGCCATTCGGTATTCCTCAGTTGAGAATTCTTTGTTTAGCTCTGTACCCCGTTTTTAATGGGGTTATTTGGATTTCTGGAGTCCAGCTTCTTGAGTTTTTTGTATATACTGGATATCAGCCCTCTCTCGGACTTAGGATTCACAAAGATCCTTTCCCAGTCTGTTGGTGGCCTTTTTGTATTATTGACAGTGTCTTTTACCTTACAGAAGCTCTGAAATTTTATGAGGTCCCATTTGTCAATTCTTGATCTTACAGCACAAGCCATTGCTGTTCTATTCAGAAATTTTTCCCCTGCACCCATATCTTCCAGATTTTCCCCACTTTCTCATCTATAAGTTTTAGTATCTCTGGTTTTATGTGGGGTTCCTTGATCCACTTAGACTTAAGTTTGTACAAGGAGATAAGAATGGTTAAATTCACATTATTCTACATGATAACTGCCAGTTGAGCAAGCACCATTTGTTGAAATTGCTGTCTTTTCAAACGTGTGGATACTTCATTCCTCCTTAGAATAGGGAACAAAATACCCATGAAAGGAGTTACAGAGATAAAGTTTGGAGCTAAGGCAAAAGGATGGACTATCCAGAGACAACCCCACCCAGGGATCCATCCCATAATCAGCCACCAAACCCAGACACTATTGCATATGCCAGCAAGATTTTGCTGAGAGAACCCTGATATAGCTGTCTCCTGTGAGGCTTTGCCAGTGCCTGGCAAATACACAAGTGGATGCTCACAGTCATCT
>NW_018392092.1:8493-10161 GCF_900095145.1 Mus pahari | reverse complement strand
GTATCTTGGGAATGCTATACATTTTATTTTTTGCTAATATCAACTTATTTTTGAGTACATACTGGGCATGTACTTTTGGATCTGAGTTACTTTACTCAAGATGATATTTTCTAGTTCCACTCATTTGCCTACAAAACTTAGGATGTCCTCTTTCTTAATAGCTGAGTAGTATTCCATTATATAAATGAAAAACATTTCCTGTATCTATACTTATGTCTTGGGACATCTGGGTTCTTTCCTGCTTCTGGCTATCACAAATAAGGCTGCTATGAACATAATTGAATACACATGCCAGTGGCATTGTGGAGTAACATTTGGGTATATTCCCAAGAGTGGTATTGCTGGGTCTTGAGGTTGAACTTGCCAAATTTCTGAGGATCATCCAGATTGATTTCCAGAATGGTTTTAAGAGTTTGAAATCTCACCAACAATGGAGGAGTGTTCCCCTTTCTCGACATCCTCACTTACATATGTTGTCATCTGAGGTTTTGACCTTAGCCAGTCTGAATGGTGTAAGGTGGATTCTCAGGGTCACTTTGATTTGCATTTACCTAATCACTAAAGGCTTGGAACATTTCTTTAAGTGTTTCTTAGCCATTCGAGATTCCTCTGTTATGAATTCTAGTTTTAATTCTATACCCATTTTCTGATTGTGTTGTTTTTTTTTTTTTTATTTTCTTGAATTCTTTATATATTTTGGATATTAACCCTTTATTGGATGTGATATTAGTGAATATTTTTTCCCAATGTGCACATACCTGATTTCTTATTGATTGTTTTTTGCCTTATAGAAGCTTTCCAGTTCCATTGGGATCCATTTATCAATTCTTGATCTTACAGCATGAGCCATTGGAGTTCTGTTTAGGAAATTTCCCAATTTGCCATTGAGTTCAAGGTTCTTTCCCACTTTGTCTTCTACTATTCAGTATATCTGGTTTTATGTTGAGGCTCTTGATCCACTTGGAATTGAGATTTGTGCAAGGTGACAAATATGGGTCTCTTTTCATTCTGCTACATAGAGATAGTCAGTTAGACCAGCACCATTTAATGATGGTGTTTTTCTTTCCATTTTGTATTTTTCGATAGTTTATCAAAGATCAAATATCCATAAGTGAGTGCTTTTATTTCTGTATCTGCAATTCTATTCCATTGATCAAAGTGTCTGTCTCTCTGCCAATACTATGCAGTTTTCATTACTATTGCTCTGTAGTAAAGCTCGAGGTTAGGGATAGTGATTTCCCCAAAAGTTCCTTTATTAATTTAAGTATTTTTTTTTGCTCTTCTGTTTTCTTTGCTCTTAAAGAATAATTTGAGAATTGATCTTTCCATGTCTTTGAAGAATTGTGTTGGGATTTTGATGGAGATTGCATTTAATTTGTAGGTTGCTTTGGTAAGATATCCATTTTTACCATGTTAATGTTGCCAATTCATGAGTATAGTAGATCTCTCCATTTTCAGAGGATTTCTTCACTTTCTNTTGAGAGACTTGAAGTTATGGTCATACAGGACTTTCACTTGTTTGGTTAGAGTCACCTGATGATAGGTTATATTATTTGAGGCTATTNTGAAGGGAGTTGTTTCCCTAATTTATTTCTCAGCATGTTTAATCAATTGTATAAAGCAAGGCTACTGATTTATTTGAGTTAATTTTACATCTGGCCACTTTGC
>NW_018392092.1:7247-8368 GCF_900095145.1 Mus pahari | reverse complement strand
AGTTTGCAAGAATCATATTAAAAATTTATCCATTGATATTTATGAGGTAGATTCGTCTGGAGGTTTCACTTTTGCATGGGTTCTTGTGTGTTTTAGGTGTCAGTGTAATTGTGGCTTCATATAATGAATTATGTAGTGTTCCTTCTGTTTCTATATTATAGAGTAATTTTAGAAATATTGCTATCAGGTTTTCCATGAATATCTGGTAGAATTCTGACCTAAATATATCTGGTCCTGTGCTTTTTTTGGGGGGGGGGCAGGGATATTTTCAATGATTCCTCTATTTCCTTGTGAATTATGTGCATAAATAGATAGTTTTCCTGCTCTTGATTTAACTTTGGTATGTGGTATCTGTCTAAAAACCATCTTTTTTTTTTTTTTCTAAAATTTCAAGCTTTGTTGTGTATAAATTTTTTTAGTAGGATCTGATAATTTTTAGAATTTCCTCTGTTTCTGTTGTTATGTCTCCCTTCTTTTCTGATATGGTAAATTTGGATACTGCCCCTGGGCCATTTAGTTAGTTTGGCTAGGAGTTCCTCTATCTTGTTGATTATCTCAAAGAACCAGATTTTGTTTTTGTTGATTCTTTGTATTGTTCTCTTTGTTACTATTTTGTTCATTTCAGCCCTGTTTCACTATTTTCTTCTGTCTCTTCCTCTTGATTGAGTTTGTTTCTCTATGTTCTAGACCTCTCAAGTGTCCTGTTAAGGTGCTAATGATAGATCTCTCCAGTTTCTTTATCAGGGCACTTAGTATCATAAATAAAACTATTAGCAATGCTTTCATTGTGCCCCATAAGTTTGGGTATAATGTGTGAACATTTTCATTAAATTCCAGGAAGTCTTTATTTTTTTCTTTATTTCTTCCCTGACCACGTTATCTTTGAGTATAGGGTTGTTCAATTTCCATGTGTATTTCCACTTTCTGTTGTTTTTCCTGTTATTGAAGACCAGCCTTAAGCTATGTTGATCTGATAGGATTCCTGAGATTATTTCAATATTCTTGAATTAGTTGAGGGTTGTTATTTGTCCAAATATATACTTGATTTTGTAGAAGGTATGGTGAGGTGCTGAGAAGAAGATATATTCTTTTGTTTTAAGATGAAATGTTCTATAGATATC
>NW_018392092.1:0-6052 GCF_900095145.1 Mus pahari | reverse complement strand
ACCTTGAATATATAAGATAATTATTAATGTGCATTATTACCAATAGATAGAATACAAGTAATTTGCTTTGGTATCTAGAATCACATCCAATGTAGCTTCCACACTTTTATTCCCAATACCACCCACAATATGAAAGTCTATTTTAGTTATGTTATTCCAATGCATGAATTTAGTGTAGTTTTTGATAAATACAGAACAATTAAATCTTAGAATATGTCTCTTTCTATATTAAACATGGATNAGTGTTTGAAGTGTCCAGAGAAACAGTATACCAACAGATATCAAACAAACTTCCTCAAAAACATTGTGGCCTGTCATGTTTATGAAGACCCCTTGAGAATGGCAATTATTAACTTGGCTCTGTGTTTCTCTTCTATTACAACACTTGTATGCTGTGTCTTCTTGAAATATAGAGACACTCCCACAGGAAAGAGCAATAATGAAACACTCAGTTATGTCCTAATTATCTCCCTCCCCTCATATTTTGTTTTATGTTTCTTGTTCAATATTTGCTCATCTCTGCTGAACAACAGAGATTGCAACCTGCAATAGACAACATTTGCCATTGTGTGCACTGTGACTATTCATACTGTATTGTCCAAGGTAATTACTGTAGTACTGGCATTCAAGATAGCTGTGCCAGGAAGAAAAGATGGATAAGGGGGATACTTTTGTCAGGTCCACCTAACTACATCATTATCATACATACCATGACCCAACTGATACTTTGTGGAAACTGGCTGGGAAATTCTCCCCCATTTTTTAATGCTGTACACATGGTACATGACCTTATCATCATTGTTTACAACAAAGTTTCATTGTTGGCTTTCTACAGTGTTCTAGGTAGGATACATGGACTCTGTTGCAGCATTCAGTAATAATGTAGCTCTTCTGGTGAGGAATATGTTAGATGCATTCAGTGAAACCAAGCTCATAACATTCAGTATGCTAGAATTCCACAGTGTCTGGATCACNTTTTTTCCTGTCTACCACAGCACAAAGGGCAAGACAAGCCTTGCTGTGGAGGTCTTCTGTATCTTGGCCTATAGTGCAAGACTACTTCTTTGTGTTTTTTCCTCAAAGTGTTACATTATTTTATTAATATAACAGAATTTTTTTTAAAGTTCAGGAAACCACATTCTAAAATTTAAGTCTTAATTAAATTTAATCACTTACATAGCTTTCCAAACACATCTACATAGTCACATGTGTGATTTCTACTACTCAAACATTATATCATAATGAGAAGATTCTGCCATGAAAATGTAGAATTTAGTGTGAATAATAAATCCTAATACACTAGTATTTAATTGCTTGGGAACTAGAAATTGTATCTTTGAGTTAGAAATTCTTTCATTTGATATCTATTTCCAGTAAAATTTTTATAATATCAGTACTTTCCAGAACAAATACTGGTACATGGATTATGTATACAAATACCAATATATAAGAGAATCCTTTATAAAGAGCGGCCCAAAAATTTACTATGATTTTTAAAATAATTTTGTATGTGATATGATGTCACAGTACTTAGGATGATTAGAATTATGGTGTTTTTATATTAAAAACTTGCTGTCTGTTTAACATGAATATTGGTCATCATGAATGAATTTCAGGATTTATGTTGCAATGCTGTTGAAAATCTCATGGATAAGGATTACAAGGTACATAAGAATATGTTACTTTTTGATGCTAAGTGGTAATTAAATGCATTTAAGTAAATAGTATTAAATGCATTCCTAAATATTAAGTTTTCTCTTCCAAGACATAGACTTGGTTCAAATAAAGTTATAAATGCTTGGTTATATCTTAGTTATATAATACACAACTATCAATTCAGAAATGTGTGATCATTTAAAGTATGGAGTCTAACATACTGGGTGGACCAAATGAAATTAAATANCTAACCAAATGCCCTCATCATTAAGGCTTGGGAAACATAGCATAGAAGGGAGAAGAACTTAAGAACCAGCTGCCTATTAAAGAGGCAAAATGCTATCTGTATAATATGATGTTATTCTTGAAGTTCTAATTATGAAACAAAATATCTATAAGATCAAAAAGCATAAACCCTACCATACATTCAGGCAACAATTTTGGATACCCCCACATATGCATTATAAGCTTCAGTGTCCCGTCCCACAGGACAAGTTATTCCATGGTCCTCGANGGGGATGACAAACCTAAAGAGAAATGGGAATAAAGAAAGAGATGGAGACCATGCATGCTTGTCATAGTCTCATTTACTAAGGGAAAATGCTCAGTTTTTATACAATACAGTGGGGGTGATAAAAAGAAAGCTCTGTGAAGGACAAATGGAGAGGCTAATTGGGAGTTTGAAACTTTTGTGATTTATTTCAGTTCCTTGGCATCACTGCTCAGGAATATGGGGCAGCTAATCTCAAAGTCTGGTTTCTGTTAACAGCCCAAGGTGACAGCTCTGAGCAGCTCCAGAATTTGAGAAGACTCCATCAGTCCTTGATGTTTGCTTAGGGCCAGAATCCTGCTGGTTCCTACCAAACAGAGAGAGGAGATAACTGGCTCCAAACAAAGAACTATATGGCTTTTAGCTGCATGCTGTAAAAATGCCTGGGCTGTGAGATGCCTGTTATGTAAGATGCCTGGGTTTTCTCAACCCGGTCTCCAATACTTCAGGAAGTAGTGATGCCTATGGGAAGGAAACCATTCTTTTTTGAGGATATAGCTTATGTTAAGATCTTTATTCTCTAAAAATAAAAGTCCCTAAACCTATGCACAGTTTGGTATCACAAAATGAACCTACTCAGTTTATATCAACTAAATCCAAGAAATTAGGTGAATTGTGTGATGGATTGTGGTGATAGTTGTATAGATGTTCAGAATGGATATGATCGGGTTGCATTCATTAATATATGAAATGTTCAAAGGAAACAAATTAAAGATAATTTCTAGGCAATTATACATATGCCATCTATATTTTGAAGCTTNCTTCNCTATATTAAATACATAGGAACATGAAGCTTTCATGAAATTTTGTGCTAAAATGTTGAGGTATATAGAAATATTTTATAATTTTTAAAATTCACTCCATGGAGAATGGTAACCACTTTCCTTGCTGACCACTCCATACAGCATGATAAATTACATTCTCTAACAGTGAAGACCAATAAGGCAGTCCAGGTTGGGGAAAGGGGAGTGAAATCAGGGAACAGAAACAGAGACCAATCTGCTGCATTTCTTAGGGGACCCACATAAAGGCCAAGAATCACATTTGCTAAAAGTATATAAGGGATCTAGATATGGTTCATGCATGTTCTTTGGTTGGTTTCAGATTAGTTGACTCTCTAGTTCTTCTTTTAGTGTTTATGACTCCTAAATCTTGCTTACTTCTATTCCCCACTCTTTAGTTTCCCAAGATCTGCTTGATGTTTAACTGTTGGTCCCTGTACCTGCCTCCATCCTCTTCAGTATGAAGCCTCCCAGAACATCATTTACAGTCTTTATTGTAGGCTCTCTCACACTTAATGGGTCTTAGACTGAGGTGGTTATTGATTGTCTATTCCCCCAGTGACTATTCCGCACTTCACATCTTGCAAGAGAAATTTTGGGTTTGAACATGCTGTGGGTGGATTTTTTTCTCTCCTGTCTCTGAAAGTTCTGCTTGGCAATAGGATGTGGTTACTTCAGTTTCTTTATTGCCTTCTAGTAATAGTTTCAGCCAGGGTCACAACCATGAACTTCATGTACCCACCATAGTCAACCCTAGGCCTCCAGCTATTCATCTGAGATGTCTCCACACCAATTTAATTTTAAAAGTCATATAATATAGTTAATCTATTATTTGATTTTAAGAGAGATCCTACTTCTTGAATGTTCATAAGACCTAAGAGTAGATTATAAAAGGGGACAAAAGGAGCATTGGTTAAATAATGAAAAATTAAACTAGGTAGAAATTTAATATTATTTTTTACAAAAGTGTAAGTTCAGCAATTATTGTATGGACTCAAAGACTAAATTGCTTATAAACCGCTAGGCATCAAATATTCTATAAACGTTATTGAGACATTCTCATGGACAATATGTGATTTGGTTATAGATTATTACATAATCTACAATTTAATAAGAGGTTTCAAATATTTTACTAATTCATGACTTTTTTGTTTTGTTTTTTCAAGTCAAGGTTTTGCTGTATAGCCCTCACTGTCCTGAAACTCACTTTGTAGACCAGGCTGGCCTCAAACTCAGAAATCCGCCTGCCTTTGTCTCCCAAGTTTTGGGATTAAAGGCATGTGCCACCACTGCCTGGCCTCTAATTCATGATTTAAGGAAGTCTACCCAAGTAAAGAAAGACACTGAATTCTTTAAAGGACTTTGTGACAGGAAAAACTCTCAGGTAAATTCCAGACATGGTGATATCCTTTCAGCGATGATATCTTTGGAAAACTTGTTAGTGGATGTTACACATTATAAGAGAGACCTATCTGTTTAGTTCTACAACTTTTTTTTTAAATTAGGTATTTACTTCATTTACATTTCAAATGCTATCCCAAAAGTCCCTTTTACCCTCCCCACCCCCCCTCAACTCCCCTGCTCACCCACTCCCACTTCTTGGCCCTGGTGTTCCCCTGTACTGGGGCATATAAGTTTGCAAGACCAAGGGGCCTCTCTTCCCAATGATGGATGACTAGGTCACTCTTCTGCTACATATGCAGCTAGAAACATGAGCACTGGGGTTACTGGTTAGTTCCTATTGCTCCACCTATAGGGTTGCAAAACCCTTCAACTCCTTATATACTTTCTCTAGCTCTTCCATTGTGGACCCTGTGTTCCATCCAATAGCTGACTGTGAGCATCCACTTCTGTGTTTGCTAGGCACTAGCATAGCCTCACAAGAGACAGCTATATCAGGGTCCTTTCAGTAAAATCTTGCTGGCGTATGCAATAGTATCTGCGTTTGGTGACTGATTATGGGATGGACCCCTGGGTGGGGCAGTCTCTGGATAGTCCATCCTTTCATCTCANCTCCAAACTTTGTCTCTGTAACTCCTTCAATGGGTGTTTTGTTCCCAATTCTAAGAAGGGGTGAAGTCCACACTTTGTTCTTCTTGAGTTTAATGTGTTTTGCGAATTGTATCTAGGTTTCTGGGCTAATATCCAGTTATCAGTGAGTGAATAACAAGTGACTTCTTTTGCCATTGGGTTACCTCACTCAGGATGATACACTCCAGATCCATCCATTTGTCTAGGAATTTCATAAATTCATTGTTTTAATAGCTGAGTCGTACTCCATTGTGTAAATGTACCACATTTTCTGTATCCATTACTCTGTTGAGGTGGAATCTCAAGATTGTTTTGAATTGCATTTTCCTAATGATTAAGGATGTTGAACATTTTTTTCAGGTGCATCAACTTTACAGAATAGAATGATGTTAAAAATATGAAATGGAGTTAAGTTTCAAAATCCTTTCATCTTTATATTTGTTCAATTACAAAACTCTACATGGTAAATGCAACATACATATCTATTACTTCCAGATAGGGAACTCCAAAACAGTCAAATATTGTGAACCAATAAATTTTATTAGTTTTGTTTACCNGAATATTAGTGAGCAATTATTTACAGGAGCAGAAAACACTCACATCATAATACCCCAGCATGAAAAAACCTCACAAAAAATTGAAACTGAAATATTTTGCACAACCTTCATTGCACTCAAAAATTTAGAGACAGCATGTCTTTTCCAGGAAGATTTGTGTGGTTTTCCTTCTTCCAGGATCCTGGTATAGTCTCAGAGTCTTCTTTGCATCTCTTCTTCTTTGAACAGCTTGTTTTTCTATCTTTGTAAATTGTTGTGAGTTAATGCTAGCCATAACCCCGAGGAATGGATTCAAACCTATATACTTACAAGACAGTTTCCCTTACATATCACATCTTCTGAGAAAGGCCACTGAAATAGCTTCAGAAANAGCCAAGGTTTTTCTTCTTCCTTACAGGACTAGGCTTGAACTCCCTCTATATGAGTAGGCATCAAATGCAACTAGAAGAGAGTTCATCTTAACCATGAAAACTGAG
>NW_018392091.1:7676-25474 GCF_900095145.1 Mus pahari | reverse complement strand
CGCCAGTTGTGCCAGCACCATTTGTTGAAAATGCTATCTTTTTTCCACTGGATGGTTTTAGCTCCCTTGTCAAAGGTCAAGTGACCATAGGTGTGTGGATTCATTTCTGGATCTTCAGTTCTATTCCATTGATCTACTTGTCTGTCACTGTGCCAGTACCATGCAAATTTTATCACAATTGCTCTGTAGTACAGTTTAAGGTCAGGCATGGTGATTCCACCAGAGGTTCTTTTATTGTTGAGAATGGTTATTTACAAAGGTCCTTTTTAATGTCCTCTACCAGCATCATGAGATATGATTTTAAATCGGAGTCTTGATTTTGGGGTGCTTTGGGTTATCCAGGACTGGCTGAGCTGGGAGAGCTGGGTTCTGATGATGGTGAGTGGTCCTGGTTTCTGTTAGTGGGATTCTTACATTTGCCTTTTGCCATCTGGTAATCTCTGGCATTAGTTGTTATAGTTGTCTCTGGTTGGAGCTTGTTCCTCCTGTGATTCTGTTAGCCTGTCATTCTGTGATTCTGTCAGCAGTACTGGGAGTACAGCTCTCTCCTGAGTCTCAGTGGTCAGAGTCCTTTCCACAGGCAAGGTCTCCTCTTACAGGGAAGGTGTACAGAGGTCTCACTTTCAGACCTGCCTCTTGGCTGAAGATGTAGCCCCAAAAGGGGCCTGTCCCAGAAGATGTGTTGCCTCTGCAGTCTGCTCACTTACCTGCACAGACTAGTCTCCAAGGGACCTGGGACACAAGATAGCTCTGTCTTTTGCTCTGGAGGACAGAGCCCTCCCAGGCTGTCATCTCTCCTCTTGTGGGGAAAGTACCTGGATGTCTGGAGCCCACAAAGGGTTCCAGGGTCTGTCCCAGAAGCTGTGTGGCTTCTCCAGTCAGGAATCTCACCAGCGCTGACTGCGACTGCGTTCTGAGCAAGCCCTGGCACAAGATCTCTAATATTGATTTTAAAGATGATAAATTGTTTTAAAATTGTTTTAAAATAAAGTTTAAAATTTAAACTTTCCCAAAGTTGTAGATATATTCTAATATTGCAAAAGAAACTTAAATTCTAAAATCTGTACTCACTACAAGAGGAGCAAAGCTCAAAGCAGCCTTGGTGAGGCTTGTGTGGCATTTCTTTTGTTTTGCAAACTGTGCCTAGAGAAGTTCTCCCTGACTTCAAGGAAGTATTTTTTTACCTAAAAGAACATTGTTGCAGATCTATCCAGATGATGTTTTAAATAAAGTTTTAATTCAGAATTTATAAAAGGTCAATCAGGCTGTAGAATTTATAAAGGCATTACAATCTGGCTTGCCTTCTTCATATAAAATTATTATAGATTGAAAAGTTTGTTTTTCCCTTTGCATCCTGATAATTGTAAAGGGTTTGCTTCTAGTGAACTGATGATCACTGGAAAATTTTGCCTCTAGGTATGGCTAATATAGCTTTACATTAGATAAGAAATATTTTTATTGTCTCTGCTTCAATACAAGAAGCTGAGAGTTTGAATCTTTCTGTGTGGGAAGCATTTTATTAACAAATGCCTCTAAAGAAACATTTACTTCAAATTTTTGTTTTCACAAATGACTTTAAAGTTTTAGGCAGTAGCTATTGCTCCAGAAAAGATTCAGAGGCAATATCTTTTTAATATTTAAGGTTTTAGTAAACTAGAAAATTGTGTTACAGAAAATTTAAGAAAGAAAACTTGATTTGCTTCAAGTTTTTTATTTTCAAAAGCTTCCAGGAGATGTTAATTGGCTAAGACCTCACCTTAAACTCACCACAGGGGGACTTNAGCCTTTGTTAGGTGCTATCAAGTGAGACTCAAATTAACTGGTGAGAAACAAAAAGGCTTTACAGAAAGCAAAGGAAACTTCTGTGATCAATTGTTATCAGTTTTAATCAATGGTAATTAAATAATAGCTTCTTATTTCATTTATGGTTATTAAATGCCCACAGCAATTGTTTGGCAAGAGAAAACGTTAATGTAAAGTCATTTTTTTCATCTACACTTAAAGTTTAAACATCCTATTTTAAGCCTGATGTGGTGCTAATTAAGAATCAAGAATTCCTTGTTCCAAACAGTAATCAAATTGGTTATTGCAGAATATTGATATTTGGCCTATTGCATACCATCATTTTTAAATAAAATTGATAATCATTATCCTAAAGATAAGTTAACAATTGCTTTTATGCATGCTTTTGTATCTTCTATGAGTTCATACATGCATGCATCCCATTTACTGCATTTAAAACAACCCTTCTGTGGGAGCAAAGTATATTTAAATTGGATCACATGTTTATTCTTTTGAGTTTACTCCTGCTTCAAAACAGATAGTTAAATTGTGTGCTGTAGATGGTGTTTTCAAATGCTGAATGATCAACCTTTAATTTGTATATTAATAGTCAATATAGAGCTCAGAGCTTACAATTGCNTAAAATTGTTCGTACCTCAAATACTATGAATTTGCAATTTTGCAATTGTTTATGCATATACAACTCATAAGAAAAAAAATGCTGTTCTTTTAAGACTGTCTTTGGACATTTAAAAATTTGTACTAGATTGCCTAGACGAGACCTCTTCAGGCAATGCCTTACAGATTTATATCCCAGGCAGATACCTTACACAAAAGTAATGGGCCATATAATCTAATTTCTTTACATCATCAAAATAGTGATGGCTTAGATAATATTTTGGTAGTTTTTTAAAAAATGTGCATGTCAAATTGTAAAAATTTGTTCTCAAGTGTCCTCAGTTTCTACCTGTTTCCACATAATGGTGTTAATTCTTGAGGACGTATACTTAATCAGTTGTTGCAAATAGATACTCTTATCTCTGATTAAATAAATAGTTAAATCAATAAAATGCACATAATGTCTAGGTGAGATAAAAAGGATCCACTTATTGGCACATGGCATGATTCTTTTCAGCTATTTAATTTGAGGAAAAAGGGGGGCAATGTTTCAGTTTTTTCCACAGAATACTACAGGAACATGCTAGCTTCCAGAGTGATTTGTGCAACAGGCAGACCTGTGAGTTATGACAGGAGAGCTGCATTGAGCACACAGAGATGGAGGAAATGTGAAGAAACTCTTCCTATGCCGAAAGCCCCGAACTCCGACCAGCAGAGATGGGGAAAAAAATGACGCACACGCCAAGGCAGGTTTCAAGTAGCTTCTTTCTCCAACAGCTTTCGCCAACTGCTTTCTCCAAGTCCACTCTCTCCAACTGAATTCTCCAACTCACTCCCAAACAGCTTCCCCCCCACCCCCTGCAATCTTAAACAGCTTTTCCCCACAGCATTCTCCTCCCTCCACCCCCGCCCCCGGGGCACATCCTGTTTTTCTCAGTCCTCTGAGCTCCTTCAAAACAACATTCTCCCCCTCCCCCCGGGCACATCCTGTTTTGATCAGTCATGACCTAATCCCTCCCCTCTCTCCTGGATCCTTTCAGAGTTCAGCCAGGGAGGCCAGTGACTCATCAAGTGGTCAGCACACAATCATTCACACAGACTCAGCAGGCTCAGGTTTTTGGCAGCCAGGGAACACAGGGCTTGGCGTGCCTGCTCCCCACATTCCTATCTCTGCAATGGACTACAGCAAGGAGAGCCAACCTGGTGCCAACTTGGGGACAACTATAAAAGCCAGCCCTAACTAAATGTTTCTTTCTAAGTTATCCTCTGCGAGGTATCTCCCCACAGCAATAGAACAGTGAATAAGACAGCAACAGAACTGCTTCAACAATTGAATTGTCAGCGCCCAGGATGCCAGAGAATCTTTAACAAGTGTACATGTAATGGAGAGTTAATTTCTAACCTATATGATGGTGTGAACTTGCCCTGTTAAACATTTAAGCATTTTAAATTTGAACAGTTCAAAATGTTCTACGTCTGTACATAGTTATGTACACCTTTAATCCCAACACTCAGAAGGCAGAGGCAAGAAGAGTTCTGTGAGCTTGTGGACAGCCTTGTCTGTGAAATCAGTTCTGGAACAGCATGGTATATGTAGAGATTCCCTGTCACAAACACACTCCCCTCTAATGCTCTGTAAACCGAAGAGAATCTTCACAAAAGGTTAAGAAATGGATTATAAATAAGTTTTTAAATGTTCAATATACTAAGTCATCAGAAAAATGCAAATTAAAATAATTTTGACATTCTATCTTACCCCAGTCAGAATGGCTAGTATCAATATACTAAATGACCACAAGTCTTGGCATGGGTGTGGGGTAGGAGAACATGTATTCACATGTACACTCACTATGGAAATCAACACAGTTGTTCCTGAAAACATTGGTAGAAATAGATCTACCATGTGAACCAGCTGTACTATTTGTGGTGGTTTGAATGAGAAAGAAGCTTATGGGCTCATACATTTGAACACATGGTCACCAGGGTATATCAATATTTGATAGGATTCAGAGGTATGGCTTGATATGAATGTGGGCTTTAAAGTTTCAAAAACCCAGCTCAGGACATGTATTCCTTCTTCCTGGAGTTCCATATACAGAACTCCCAGCACCATGTCCACGTTTGTGATGCCATGCTTCTGCCAAGACAAAAATGTACTAAGATTTTAAAACTATAAGTCCAGATTCAACCTCCCACACCCAAGACTACATTTACCTACCACCTAAGTAGTGTATCTGAATTTCCATCCAGGTCAATACCAGAGAGTGGGCTTAGGATAAATACACTCTACCATCTCTGCATTTCGTCTGCCCAGTGGCTTTTCCACACCTGCACTGCAGGGCAAAAAGCAAAACCACAAGGAGGTAGCATGAAGGTGGGATAACTGACTGAAGACTTTTGAAAGGCTACATAGAAATCAACAATTGTAGAAGCTTTATTATATACAAATCCATATAAAGGAGGTCTAAATGAATTACTCCATTATGCTCTGACAATGCCTCCCATAAACTATCAAATGAAAAACCCAGGGGCAGTTTTAGGTTATTTTGTTTTGGGTTGTTCATCATTGAAGTCTAATACACACTCAGGAAACATTAAAGGCCATTGTGATTGCTCTTGGATACTTTCCAAAAGTAAATGGCAAGACCACATTGCTGAAGAAGATGGTAATTGGCACAGCCATCAAGTCAGGCATCTATCATATTGTGTGTGTGTGCGTGTGTGTGTGTGTGTGTGTGTGTGTGTGTGTTGAGCACATACCAGTTCCTCTTTAGAAATTACTTGGAGATATTTGGCCAATTGCTGCCCACCAGAGTACTTCTATAGAAAAAGTAATCCATTCGTATCTGAGAATGCAACTCATTGTCTACCAGCACCTTCTCAACATCTGTCCCAAGATCTGTCACATGCTATTCTAATTGAGCTTTTCTAAGTGGGCTGAATTGGAGAGGGAGCCAGGGTCTTAGGCACACTAAGCAGCAACCACTACAGTATATTACATTACATTGCACTATACTACACTACAGTACACTATACTACACTACACTGTACTACACTATACTACACTACACTAGACAGGGCTAGTCTGTCTTTTTCTCTCAGATTAACTTTTGACTTTCCACTGTGGGAAAATATCTTCTTTATATTTCTGCACTGGATTTAGGAAAATATGTTTTAACCAAAATTATTTTCGGCTTTGTCTAGCAGGATGATTGGCAATGTTAAGGTTTTTCAATTGGCATGCAAATTTATGCTTTTGTGAAGATTCAATACAAGAACACAATGCAAAACTATCAAATCGTTTAATATTTCTTTTTATTGGGAGCTTTGAACTCCCATATTTGACTGACCAAATGTTTTCTTATTGGTTTCTTTTTTGGTAGAAGCAGCTTCTTACTCTTTAAATTTATTCTGACAGATATAATGTCCATTACCATACAAACCTGAAGATACTGAACTTACCAGATAGCTTTAAAGTTGCTAAATATTCTTTTGCAAAAAATATTATGGTTTGTAGAGAAAACAGGCAGGGGATGTTAAGATACTTTTCATCAAAATAATCAGAATATAAAAGCTCTTAATTAGTACCTTATTTTAAAGGATCAGCTTACCTGAGCACAGATGTGTAGGCCTGTGAAAATGGTATTTGGAATGCTGGGGCAGAGTTCATGGCCAGCATGGGCACATGACAGGACTAAGCCTCATTAAACTGTAACAGAGATAGTATCTGACTACCTAGTACAAAATGACCTCTATTGTCTTTAAATACAGTGAGTAGTATATAAATGTTTTTCTTAAACAAGTACTTGCTTTAACCATAAACTTGCTGTCTGTGAGGGTAGCTTTAATTGTCAATTGGAACCAACCTGGGGTCATCTGGGAGGAGAGTCTCATCAAGGGATTGTCCATGACTGGCCTGTGGGCACATCTTTGGGGTTGGTTCTATTAGTCAAATTAATTGATGTCAAAAACCACAGCTCACTGTCAGAGGCACTATTCCCTAGACAGGGAGGGGAACCTGAAATGAATAAAGGTGGAGAACTGAGCTGAAAACAAGCAAGGACTCAAGTGAGCTAGTGAGCATATATGTGTTCATTTCTCTCTGCTTTGGACTGTCAGTGTGATATGACCAGTAATGTCAAGCAGCAGCTGTTATGACTTCCTGCAATGATGAATAGTCACATGAAATTTTAAGCTAAACACACTGTTTTTCTCCTAAGATGCTTTTTGTCTTGGATATTTCATCACAGCAAGAGAAAGGAACTACCACCTCTAATGAGCCTTTCATTTATCCACCCTGTCACATCTTTTCATTTGGAGACTTTGAACTATTTATGTAAGTTGTCCATACAATATATACTAAGTTTCTGGAGAGTGAACTTTCCCTTGTACAGTGTTAAGTACTAGAGTATATTTCTAGTGTATATTGTAGTTTGAAATCTGTTATCTAATAATACCCATGTCCTTCCTTCTAAACAAATCTCTGCAAAAACCATCTTATCAACTCTGAAATCACACCACACATCATACATCCTTGCTCTGCTCCCCACCCAACCTATGCACAAACCACACCATAACCATAGCTTATGTCTTTTGGCCAAATTAAATCCTAAGAGGATGTAGAGTGAGGGTATACATGGCGGAAAGAAAATTTCATTTAAAGAAAGGAAGGCCTGGAAAGATGTCCGAGACAGTAAGTACTCTCTGCACGTAATAGGACAGAAAGTAATAGAACAAGACACTTGATGTCCTTATCTGACCTAGACATGCCACAGATGTGTGTATCCCTCCAAGTCAAAACGTTCATGCATATTACATATCACACACACACACACACATACACACACACACACATTTTTATGAAAACTTCTTTATCTAACAACCATTGGAGGATGTCATGCCCTGCCCCAGACGTTGCATCCTTCAGAGAACGATGATCTGTAAGCAGAACCAGAAGTTAGAAATGCATGAGGCATTCAGTACTTAGTGAGAGGCTTTGGTCCTGGATGACCCCCTAGGCTGCCCCTACCATTTCTCATCGCCTGCCATCTGCTCCTCACTGTCATGGTGACTTTCTTCTACTCTGTACAGCTATAGTCCTGCCATCTCCTCATACTTGGAAGACCTACTGAGATTTGTTGAAGGTTTCCTCTTTTTGTGTCAATAATCAAAGAAAGTAGACTAGAATAAAACCTGTGATGGGATCACCTCCAGTTTGCTCTCTATTATTCAGGCTAGGAAACACAAGGAGCCTTGCCCTTGAGCTTCTGGGATTGTCAACCCTGGTTATGCATGCTGACCTCTGGAGGTGTCTTTATAGTAAAGGCTCACCTCTATACTCTGCAGTCTTTAACTCAAAAGAACAGCAATGGGACTCAGGCATAGGTGTATTCAACGAAGCTCTAATGGTTATTCTAATACTCAAGCACTGCTGAAAGCCACAATTTTATCTTCTCCCTCATTAGAGCAGTATTCTCTAATCCCAAGAAATAGAGATTTGGTGCAAACTAATATGATGTCATTAGGACTTTGAGATATTTGGTCTGGGGAGGAAAGGACAGGATTAGAAATTTTACATCTGAGACCCCTTCAGGAGGCGTTCATGTTTTTAAAAAAGCCCTTGCACAAACAGCAAAGATGCAAGTCTGGTGCATTCTACAGGAAACACACTGATCCCCTGTTGGTGGAGGCTGACATCACTTTCCCTGAAATAAACATCAGCAAATATTTGAAAAAGAGCCATTTGAAAAGTCCCACGTTGATTTTCTGGAGCTATCATAACCAAGTACCACAGAGTGGATGCCTTAATCAATCCAGGATTTTTATCCTCAAACGGAAATTCAGGAGTTCAAAACTATGGTGACTTAATTTCTTTTCCTGTTGCTGTGATATAATATCCTTAGACAAGGACCAGCTTTCTGTGCTGNCCAGGAAGTTTGCAGGGCCTGCTCTCCTGAGTGCTTCAGCTGGTGAGGAGCAGGGCCAGGTATAACACTTTTATGGTCCTGAGTCCTGCTCCCATACCTGGCACACAGTTGGGAAGTTAGGGACATTTCTCCCATGCCCATGCCACCTCTCAGCTGACAAGTGTCAGAGTCATCTCTGCTGTTCTCACATTATTGGTGCTGGGTCATTGTTGCTCCTGCAACCTGGCTCAGCTCTAGTGTGCAGCCCAGATGATATGCTGAGCGTGCTGCTCTGACAGCTATAGTTTGTAAGGGGTGGGTAAGCTGTCCCTCTCTCTTGTCCCTCGGGCTTCAGTCCTCTCTAACTCAGGTGGCAAAGGGTAAGGGCAGGAAGGGCATCTCCCATAAATTCTGGTCACCTCACTGCAGATGAGTGGCAGGACCAGCTCTCCTGTGGTGAAATTGGGAAAGATTAATAGATGTGGCATTAGTGTGTGTGTGTGTGTGTGTGTGTGTGTGTGTGTCCCTCTAATTCTCTGGTTGAAGATGAAGTTGTAATCTCTCAGCTACTGCTCTAGCACAATGACTGACTGCCTGATGCCATACTCTCCATCCATGATGGCCACAGACACGTTTTCTGAAATTGTAAGTTCCAAATATACATTTAATGGTTAATTTCTTTTGCCAAATTTACTGGATTAAGAACTACTTCCTATCTGACTGAGGTAAACCCTACATATATATGTATGAGGACATTTCCAAAGAGGATTAACAGGGTACAGAAGATCCACCCTGCAGTTTGGTGGCACAGTTTTATGGCCTGAAATCCCAGACATATAATGGAAGAAATATTAATAAAATGGAGGAATTTAGAGATATAAATTTCCCTTGTAGAACAGATTTTGACATGTGCTGGAGATTCTGTTGTATTGTTCTTTCCTAAAAATTTTTTACTTTTTTTTTCTTTTTTGATTTCATCTTTGATGTATCATTATCAAGCACTGAGTTGTTTAATCACAATGAGTTTTGTACCTATTAGAGATCTGTGTGCTGTTGGTTTTAAGTATTACTATACTGTGTTGCAATAGGATATATGGAGTTATTTCAGTTTTGCTCGAATTTGTTTTGTAGCCCAGGAACTTCTCTATTTTAGAGAAGAATCCCTGGATTGTTGAGTAGAATGTTTATTCTTTGGTACTTGGGTAGAATATTCTGCACATATCTGTCCATTTGATGTGTAATGTCATTTAATTCTCATATTTCTCTATCTTTTTTCTTGATGACCTGTTTTCTGGAGAGAGTACAATACTGCAAAAAAGCTCACTACTATTCAATTGGTATTAATCTAGAGTAACCATAGAAAACAAAAAATTAAATGGAAACCATGGGAGTATTATAGGCTAGCATGATACAGGTGATAAGTTGATATGAAAAGGAAAACAGGGAGAGGTTTAATTTGAGAAGGGTGAATGGGGCAATACAGAAGAAGAGGGAATTTGTAGGAATAATTAACACTAAAGTGTTTGAAATAGCCTCAAAGGGTCATATTAATTTATATTTATAAAAATGGTATAACACACACATACACAGTCACACACAGTCACACACACATACAAACACACACACACACACAGAGAGAGAGAGAGAGAGAGAGAGAGAGAGAGAGAGAGAGAGAGAGAGAGAGAGAGTTATGCTACTAGATAAAAAGTCTCCCCACAAGAGCCATAGGCTATCGAATAAAAAATCCCAATACAAGGCATGGGAAACCTCCTTTTGGTGTGTTTGTCAGGAGACTCCAAGAGTCTCTTAATGAATTATAGACTATTGATTTTTGTGATGCCAGGGAGCTTGTGGCTGAGGGAAGCAGGCCTGGATCAAAAGGCAGATGAGGCATGTCCAAACCCTGGAAATTTCATCCTCAGAGTGGCAGCAATAGAATAGCTTTCAGAGTTTCAGAAGGATTATCTGAAAAGGTGTAGCTGTAAATCGTTTTGCAAAAGAGCATTTCAGAGAATTCTACTGGTTGTAGTATATAACTGCAGTCGTTCACTTCTCCAAGTTGTAGGGTTGGATAAGGTCACTATTAGAAATAACTGTTTATGGACAATAAGATCTTCTATTATCCTTCAAGCTGAGAACCTAAGAAACTTCACTATTTGCAGTTTGTAGACTTGTGGATGAACAAAGCTATCAGTTCATTAGGCTCAACAGCCATTTCAGAGCCAAGGGAGGAAGACCATATTCAGGTCGGTGCTGCTGTGTGTAGTACATGTCAGAAAAGGGGGGAGAGGAGCTATGTGCTTCCGGGACAAGGCATCAAGAACACGTAGGTTGCTAGAATTTGTATTATATACTATATTGTTTATGTTATGTTATATTTATGCTACAAAATTATAGGTGTACATCAAGAAGATTTTCATCTTCTTAGGAGTAGAAAGACATGAGCAGAGGTTAGATGATGTTCCAGGTAGGTAGGGGCAGTGTACTTCCACACAGAGGTGTATGGGATTTGCCTATAGTTGAGGTTGCACCAGGAAGGGCTTCAGAGAAGGCAGAAGCACATCCAGAGCTGCTCAGCATTCAGGAGAAAATGTCTAAGGCTGTAAGTTAATACTTGTCCTGATCTGCCACCGAGAATATTTAATGGAGGTGATTTAAGTAAAGTTAAAAGACTTTGAGCAAATTTCTGTAACATGTCCCATCCTTGGCCTTACAAAGACTTAAACTACAAAGCCCCTAAAGAGACGTGGAAACACTTGCCTTGATAGGCTATTACATCTGAAACTGCCTTTTTAACTTGTCTTCAAGGTTGACCACATGTTGTAGTTCAGTGCCACTAAACTGCTGTAAGAGAATATGGCTTACCTTGATATTTTGTTTGTTTGATTGTTGGTTTAGGTTTTGTTCGCTTTGGGGCTTAGGGGTTTTGGTTGCATTAGTTTGAGGATTTGATATTTGTTTTCTCTTTCTTTTTTCTGGTCATTATTTTGATATTTTGCTGAAGCAATATACACTGTATATACTGATACAGCTGAGTAGAGATTCTTTTTTTTTTTTTAAAGATTTATTTATTTATTTAATGTAAGTACACTGTAGCTGTCTTCAGACACATACTGAGTTTTATGTCTGCATTTTTATGGATTAAAAAACAAACAAACAAACAAACAAAAAGAAAATAAAACAAGTTTTAAGCCTACACTCTTAAGCCCAGCGTTTTTAGCCAGGTATGGTGTCACACTCCTGGAGCCCCAGAATTCACAGGCATGATGCCTGTAAGCTCCAGGCATCATGGTCTAAGTAGAGAATTCTGAGACAGCCAGTGCTTCACAGGGGTACATTTTTGGGGTGTGGATGTCATGAACTACTTTGTGGATAAGCACTTCATAATAGAATATATATCTATACTGTATCCTTTAGGTCATGTATTTAGATACCCCTAAAGTATGGTACATGGCAATCTCATGTTCCTGTAATAGTCATGCTGACCAAGATAATGAGAGTCACAGCTGGATTTCTCTAAGGCTTCTTAGGAAATGAATATTCATTTGTGGTTCATAAGAAATCAGGAAACCCAGAGCTATCTGCCTCTCATTTCCTTGAAATCCAGCAGAAATAATAATTTCAAGTGATAATTGTAAAGCAGAAATACTGCCTTGCCAGACTTTCCAACTACCCATGTTGAGATTTCCCAGACATATTGAGACATGACTTTCTTTTTGGATAATATTAGTGTGGCTACACATTTGGAGCCTTTTTGGGTTTTATTTGGTTGAATTTGGAGCGTTGCTGTTTTTTCTTTTATTTATATACATATGTTTTGCCTACTGGAACTCACATCCGGTACCAGCAAAACCCACAGAAAGAAGGTGAGCCTGGCCCGCTGGGTAGGACCCCATGGGTGCCCAGAGGGGGCTCTAGAAATCCCCCCATGGTCATGTGCACCAAATGCATGCAGTTCCTCCAGAGGCCAGAAGAGGGCATGGTGTTCAACGTGGAGAAACATTAATGGGATTCTTAGCTGCCCTCTATATCCTCTGGTGGATAGACAAATGCTCTTAATGGAAGAACCTTCTTTCCTGTCCCTACCCTACATTTCTTCTTTGTCCTTCCAGATTGTGTGGTTTTTAAGTGAACAAGATCATCCAAATCAAAAGTTAGAAGTTTATGGAGACCTATAGGTCCAGGTGATTGAAGATGACTTGCTAATTTTCCCAGGTTACCAGGCACACAAGCAGAGATCTTGTGGGTTCAAGATAAGGCCCTAGAATAATTATTGTCAAGGTTGGAGCAGATCTGTCACCTCTCATCTAGGATAACCATGCAGACTAGGCATGAAATGACTAATTGATAAAATGCAGAATTGTTCCTCTGTGAGTAGAGGTGGAGGAAGGAATAACCATTTAAGGCCGGCTAACGAGTGTTGGGATGAAGCTTCAAATTATCCTGCATGCATGGAGCCTGAAGTAGAGGTCACATGCCTATGGTGGAGAGCATGTCTGTGCAAGGCTAGGAAGGGAAAGCAATGGTTGATGTTGATCTTTAACCACAGTTGATCTCAGAGTTTATTGAGTACTTCTTCCAGTGGATGCTTCATTCTTGTGATGGTCTCAGGGAACAAATCTCATTTCTGAGACTGTGAGTCAGAGACTTAATGTGTGAAGCAATTAATCCCCTGGATCCCCACACTGGTGCTGTCAAACCAGGGCTCTTAAGCTAAAGCCTGAGAAGGATTGGAGGGTGGATTAAGTGACCTATTGTCTTTGGTCAACTTCTCTTTCGAAGCTAACTCTGACACAGAAAGGGACACCTGCAAACTCACAGGAAACCAATCAGCATCAAATGATATGGGTCTTCTTGTCCATCTTTCAATTATCTCGTGTATCCTGGCCCTTACTTGTAGGTCTTCAGTGTAGTGCTTGGCTGTTTTGGTAAATGCTACCTGTCAGGTAGGTAAACCTGGCATCTATCACTGCTATTTGTGCAGGTAGAGAACAGCTTGACATCTTTAAATGACTAAACTGTCCCGAGTATGCAGTGTGGACTGAGACACTTCCTTTTCTCTTTCAGATAGATATTCCTAGTCTTGGAAGCATTCTGTCAGCCATTCTCAAGGACCAATCTTGTAGCAGCCAAACTGACTATGGAGTCTCAAAGTGCCACTTGTCTTGTAGCTGTTGTAGAAGATGAATGAAGTTACAGGCCTGGAATGTAACTCAGGGAGCATGGACTTTTACTAGGTTCAACCATAGCACTGGGAGGTCAAAGAGAATGAACAATTACTCCATCTCTTCCAGACTTGTTGGAGACAAAAAACCTGTGAGGCTCCACGGAAGCTTTTAATGTCTGCCACCCTCCTCATAGATCCCTCCCAGACTCCGTTTATTGCCCTTGCTTGAGTAGATATATTCTCTGGGGAAAGTTTTCATAGTTGAGGTATAATGCAGAATATAAATACAGATACATAGATTATTAAATTCTGTGTCTGTGGTGACTGGCTGATGAGATGACTCAGTGGATAATGGTAATGGGACCAAGCATAGAGACCTGAGTCCCTTCCCTGTGACACCCATCATAGGAGAGAAAACACTCCATAAATTGTCCTCTGACTTTCATGTAGCTGGGGTGCCAGGTCTTAGCCCATAGCAGCTAAAGCTTCCCACTGCTCACTTACACTCAGAACTCTCCATCTGATACACACATGTAATATTACTCCGTGATCCATTTGAGAGATTCAATACTTTTGTATTTTTATTTTTGTTGCCCAGAAGCTAGAGAAACCAAGGAGGCCAGCATCAGACCATCACCTGATACACAAGTTAGGGATTATGGATATAGGGCACTTGTAACTGAAGTGTGAATGTCATGCTGTCCAATCTGCTCTAAGTGGTTTTCTATACATGCCTGGCCAACTGTAGTTGATGCTGTTGTTTCATTGCTGGTTTTTTGTTGCTGTTGTTTTGTTTTATTGTCCACATCTGATTACCTCAAAGAGACAAAAACCTGTGATGAAATTCACACTAATCCCTGTGGCCTGTTGAAACCTCACTAGATGTCAAAGTCAGCTGTAGTGAGGATGACTTGCCTGGATGATGCACAGCTGGTCCACGATGTCTGTACTGCCAAATGTTAATATCATCCTCTGACACTATGGCAGTTATCCATGTCCCAGAGTCAAAAGATCTACAGTGCTAGCACTCCTAGGTTTAATCAGACAGCAGTTGCAATGTACAAAGGACTCTAAGATGGAGGCATATGCCCAGACTGACAGTTTTCCAGGCTAGGTGTTCCCACTGCTACAAGGTCTGTAGATCCGTGATCTAGGCAGAATAAGGAGAGCAATGAAAGTTCACTGTCTTGTGAATTTGGTGCTGAAATAATTGCTTTTTATTCTGAATATGATTAGCTCAGGGTCAGGAAGAAACTGCCATTGCTGTAGTTCATTCCTCTGAAGAACATTCTCCTTCTCTTTTCAGCCCACATAGATTAATCATGTTCCACCTTGTTCCCTGGACACTGACATGACAGGGATATGATATGGTCCTACTTTCTTGTTATGTGTACACAAAGATCACTTTTTAATGGCCAAGATGATCTAGTTCAATCTTGTAAGACACAATAATCTACCTAGTATGGTGGCACTTGCCTTTAATACCAGGAGAGGCACAGGCAGACAGAATGCTATGAAATCAAAGCTGTTTAATCAGTTGGTGGATATTATGGGTTTTTATTCAGGATCAAGTCAAATGAGTTCTTGAGATTGGGGGATTTTAGATTTACCTGTTAAGGGGACTTTGTACGTATAGGAGGAGATAATGCAAATATTAACAGATAAATTGTGGAACTCAGGCCTTCATTCAACTCCAAGGCAAGTGCATCCATTTGACTAATGAATAATCTCCTTTGGGGATTCTGACTAGCCTAACAGAAGAGCACTAAACATATTTATTATAAGGAAATAGTCCCACCAGTTCATATAAAGTAAGATGTGTAGCCCACACTTGGATGGGTTTTTTGGCAGAATGTATTACCATGCATCATGTGGGTTCATGGTGTCAGGAGACACAGAGGAAGGCCTCATATCCCTTGAAAGTGGAGTTACTGACATCTCACACCATTGCTTGTAATCCCAGCACTTGGGAGAGGAAGTCAGCATCAGGAGTTCAGGAGTATCCATGACTACCTAAGGAATTTTAAGTCACCTTCATTACTTTAAGAACTTCATTGAGATTCCATCTGTTATTATGTATTGTACTTCTAAATTCTGTTCCTGTGAATGTCTGGGCCTAGGAGAGAATTCTCACATCGAAAGTTTTGTTGTGCAAATATTGTTTCTTAATTTAAAACTATTTGTTAAATAATATTGTCTACTGGCATTTATTGGAGGGACTAGACATAGGTGAGATTTGAGTTACCTGGTTGTGGGTGAAGTGAAAGATAAGAGGAGAAACTAGAAAAAAGAGTGGAGAAAGCACCATGAGAGGAGAGGTACTANNAGCACTTATGGAAGAGAAACAGTAAGTTTGGGGGGTATACCACTGGGGAGGTAGCCAGGTGAGCAGTTAGAAAAGTAGATTAGGGTGCCNCCCCTCCCACAGTTATTGTCAAAGNCAAATGATATAACCATACTCTGAGTCATTTGTTTGGAAGCAAGTCAGGATAAGCTTAAATTGGCTCTACTAAACCTAGAAGAGCATTGTCTGGAGGTGAGGGGAGAGAAGACTATGGAGAAAATGGTCAAAGACATACTTGGACAGAAAGTCTCCAAAAGCCAAAGGATGTGCATTTTTTCACTGAATTATTTATTTCCATCTTATCACAGCCCCTCTCTCTCTGCCCAGTCTGACTCAGTGTCCACTCCTTTCCCCCAATTCCCTATCAGTTCCTCCCCAGAGAAAGTGACCCTCCTTTCTTCCCCAGTACCAACCTATCCTGGCACATCAAGTTGCATCAGGAATTAGTGCATCCTCTCCAACAGAGGCCAGACAAGGCAGTCCAGCTAGGGAAAAGAGATCCAAAGGCAAATAACAAAGTCTAAGCCAGAGATAGCACTCACTCCAATTTGTAGGGGCACACATGAAGACCAATCTGCACATCAGTTACATATCTGTAGGGGGCCTAGTTCAAGCCCCTACATGGTGTTGGCTCATGCTTCAGTCTCTGTGAACCCCCATGGCCCAGACTAGTTGACTTTGTAGGTCTTTTTATGGTTTCCTAACCCATCTGGTTCCCACAACCCTTCCTCCAACACTTCTACAACATGCTTGACCACACCATAATGTTTGGCTGTGGGGCTCTGCATTTTTACATTTAAAGGGTGAAGGAGACAGAACACCATGAGAGAGACTGTCAGCAGCCTGTCAGAATGGAAACCTCTCAGAAGCCTGCAGCAGCTACTTGTTGAAAAGGATGGTGTCTGTGGCCCTGAGAAGCAGGAGAAACATCCTTCCTTTGGACTCACCATCTGAAATAAAGGACTGCCTGATGTAGGCTGTGATAGACACACCTCAATAGACTGTGGAAGCTCTTCATACTGAACAGTAACCCCCATTTCTCCTAACCTTAGCCCTGTATATTCTCTGTATTGAATTCATTATGCNTGACTGCTTTTCAGTTGGCCTTCATATGTATAATTATTCTATTATATCTGAATTTCCTATTTCTTTATTTCTTCTGCTCTGATGTATTCCGTGAAACTCAATTTTTCTGGAGGTAATGATTCTTAAACTATTAAAAATTGAGGTATAGGGGCTAAGTACAACAAAACCAAAATGTCCCAGGTATATGCTTATGTGTTCTCATCTTGGAAACAATGTAATAACTTCATAATGGTAGTACCAGATTAATGCATGACTTTCAAAGAAAGTTTAAAGAAATTATTAGAAAATGAAATAGAGACAACATTGGGACACTGAGGAATGTAAAAGTTATTGATGTTATGAAATTAGTTTCACACAACATTTTAAAGTAGTCTTGAATAATGAAGTATAGACTATGTCATACTGTATGCCAGTAAACCTAAGTCAAAACACTGGGACTCTTACAAGTTATTGTGTACAATGTACAGAATTAGAAAGCTAGCAGAAGTACTGAGTTAAGGGTTAAGCACCTCTGAACCATTCAGTGCTTTGGTAGAGGATTTTGCACAGAGCCCTACCCTGCAAAACAGAGGTTGGATCTCCTGTACACATCAGCTACTCAAATGGATACCATGTTTTCTTTTGTAAAGAAATGGAGGAGTCCATTGAGCCACCAACTGGGGAAGGCTCTATCTCATTTTCAGAGCCCACATATCAATTTATGTATGTTTTTGTCTCGTTGTCTGAATGAGTGACTGTACTGTTTTTCATGTTAAAAAGAAATAAAAATGGCTAAAACTTTATCTGCTGGCTCAGTCTCAGTTTGCACAGCGGAGCCCAAGAAGAGGCTCACAGCTTAGCCCAGAATCAAGCACAGCAGGAGAGCCCCTGCAGAGAAACTGTTTTTTTTTTTTTT
>NW_018392091.1:0-7311 GCF_900095145.1 Mus pahari | reverse complement strand
ATGGACTATCCAGAGAGTACCCCATTCGGGAGTCCATCCCATCATCAGCCACCAAACCTAGATACTAATGCTCATGCCAGCAAGATACTGCTGAAGAGAAACTGTTTTTTAAGGAAAGAAAATCTGTAAACTATTAGCTCTAAAGGCAAAACAGCTGATAGTTGTTTTTTTCCTAAAAATTTCTCATGATTAGTGTGTTTAGCAAGTGACAAGTGCTTTTTATTTTAAGACTATAGCTAAAAAGGCAAAATTCTGTGGTCTAAATTTATAATTCGTGTAGCCGCTTCATTTTGTTTTTGACTGGTCTTAAGGGTGTGAAAATGCTCTGGATGGTTTTATCATAAAGGGTTAGCTTATAAGTTATTGGCGTTAATTAAAAGGTTATAACATTGGTAACATAAAGGTTAGCTTTAAAATGGTAACTCAGGGTTGGGGTCATTTTAAACACGTGGCATAAAGCAGGTCAAAAACCTAAAAAACTAAGCCTCCAAAAAAAAAAAAAAAAAAAAAAAACTTCGAATTGAGATAATATTTAACATGATTCTTTTCTTAAAAGGTAGACTTAGAGATAAGATTTAAGAGAGTATCTCCTTAATAATGCATTAAAATTTGCAGTCATACATTCATAAGTATAAATTGGCAGCCAAACTTTGTAACATAATAGTGATATTTCTAACGTTGATTTCAAAGATGATAAAGTGTTTTAAAATTGGGTTTTGCTTACCAAAAGTTTGCATAAAAACTCAAAAATTATGGTTAAAATTGCCAATGTTCCATTGAAAGCAGCTTGAAGTTTGATTATAAATTTTAGATCTTTAATTCACCTATATATTGTAATTAGGATTGTTACAAGAGTAATCATCTTATGAGAGTGCTAATATAGCTCTCTGCGGCCATCTGGCCATACAGGGCAAGGGACAGACTTATCTAGATATATTCATCTTCCTGCAAATATTGGACTCTCATACAACTTCGCTATGGTTGCTGCCTTGCAGGGAATTACCATTCACACAACTTTTTCACAATTTTTAAATGTTTTAAAAATCTTAAGACTGTTCAAAATTGTAGGCATAGGCAGACAGTTGAATTGTCCCCCTGGAATCTGTCCTCACTACAGAAGGGCCAAGTCTCAGACCAAATGCTCAGAGCAACCTCTTGGAAGCCTGTCTGGCTTTTCTTTTGTTTTACAAACCTTGCCTAAAGAAGGTCTTGGGACCTCACCCCTCCCTGCCTTCAGGGAGATTTCTTTTTAGCTGAACATTTGTTTCAGATCTACCCAGGTGTTGTTCATAATAAAGTTTAAATTCAAAAGTTATAAATGGTCAATCGTAAAGACATTACAGTCTGGCTTGCCTACTTCATATAAAATTATTAAAGAGTTTGTTTTTTTCCTTGATAATTATAAAGGGTTTGCTTCTGGTGAACTGGTGGTCACTGGAAAGTTTTGCCTCTAAGTATGGCTTATACAGCTTACATTATGTAAGAATAATTTTTATTGTCTCTGCTTTAATACCAGAAGCTAAGAGTTTGAATCTTTCAGTGTGGAAAGTATTAGCGAAGGCCTCTAAAGGAAAGTTTAATTCAAATCTTTGCTCTCACACAAGGAGCTTTAAAGTTCTGGGGAGTAATTTGCTCCATAAGATTCAGAGGCCATATCCTTTTAATATTTAAGGTTTTAGTTATACTAGAAAATTGTGATATAGAAAATTTAAGAGCTAAAAATTAACTTGCTTCAAAATTTTTATTTTCCAAAGCTTCCATGAGATGTTAATTGGCTACGACCTTACTGTAAGGTCTTAAAATGATTTAAACCTTTGAATATTATCTCGAGAAACACAAATTAATTGGTAAAAAAACAAAAGGCTTTGCAAAAAATAAAGGAAGCTTTTATAATTGTTATCAATTATAACTATTGGTAACTAAATACTAGCTGCTTATCTTAGTATGGTTATTAAGTGTGCCCACAACAATTGTTTTGGCAAAGAGAAAGCATTAATATAAAATCATTTTTCTTCTCCAAGTGAAGTTTAAACATCCTATTGTAAGGTTGCTATGTTGCTAATTAAAAATTAAGAATTCCTTGTTCCAAACAGCAAGCTAATTGGTTATTGCATAATACTAATATTTGGCCTACTGCATACCATCATTTTTAGATAAAGTTAATAATCATCCTAAAGATAAAAATTGATTTCATGCATGCATTTGTATCTTCTGTGAGTTCATGCATGTATTCATCCCTTTTACTGTATTTAAAAGCAGCTTTTTTATAAAGGAAAGTATATGTGAATTGTATCACATGTTTATTCTTTTTAGTTTCCTCCTGCTTCAGCACAAATGATTAAATTGGGTGCTGTAGACAGTGTTTTAAAATGTTAAATAATCAAGCTTTAATTTGTATATTAATAGTCAATATATCTCAGAGCTTAAAATTGCTTAAAAATTGTTCATCTCTCAAATACTATAAATTCTCAATTTGTCACAAATTTGCAATTGTTTATGCATATACAACTCATAACAAAAAATGCTGTTCTTTTTAAAAGACTTATCTTTGGACATTTAAGAAATTGTCCTACATTGCCTGGACAAGACCTCTTAAGGCAATGCTATGCTAAATTTATACACTGGGCAGATTTTAGACCTCACACAAGAATAATTGGCCATAAAATATAATTTCTTTACATCATCAAAATAGTGATGGCTTAAGATAATATTTTGGTATTTTTAGAAAATGTGCATGTCAAATTGTAAAAATTTGTTCTTAGTGTCCTCAGCTTCTACTTATTTCCACATAATGGTGCTATTTCTTGAGGACTTAATCAATTACTGCAAAGGGATGTTCTTATTTCTGATTAATAAATAAATAAAATATGCACATGTGACTATTGATACCTTCTCAGGCTTTCTGCTCTATAAGAGAAACAACTAAAAGTGTAGTTATCCATTGAAAAACAATTTGTTACTTATATAGATTACTCTTTGCCTTTATATCTGTCAATTTTTAATACAATTCATATATCTACAAATTGTTGTGGTAAAGAGCCCCTCTAATGTGGATTCATTTGGGGATATCTTCTAAATGTAATATTTGGCTTTTTAAAATGAAACAGGGGCAATTATACCCCTCAAGGTCTCCAAAAGCACATCTTGCTTTTGTTTTATTTATCTTAAATTTTTTGCAAACTGACACTAAAGGTCAGTCTGCAGCAGATCACCACTGGCATCCAGTTACTTCCAGCTCNTTCGCCATGGTTAAGTGGCAGGACCCAGTAAACAATACGTGGAAGGGTCCAGACCCCGTTTTTATTTAGGGAAGAGGTTCTGTCTGCGTTTTTTCACAAAAAGAAGATGAAGCAAGATGGTTACCAGAAAGATTGGTTCACCAAGTGGATACAGCCTCTAAATCTTCTAGTAAGTTTAACTCCCACCTTGATGATGGTTAAAAATCTTTTCTTAGCCAAAAGAGTAAATTTGGAGCACAGCCTCCACTAACAGAGAATTTACAGCATTTCTGTGATTCTCAAAGCCACTTCCCCCACACCTGGAAGCTATTGTCTGAGCTTGATCATTGCTAATTTGCAACTGAATAGACTATCTGGCCTTTCCCAGAGAAGCTTTTTAACCTGTCACATTACAACTGTTTTGGCTTTGTGTTTCAAGCAGGTCAGCTACACCCTACAGCTAGTCTGCAGCCAGCGTTCAGCTTCACCTTCAACAAAGAGCAGTGGCAGAAATTCTTCGATATGAAAAAACAGATTGAGTATATATTGTGGGTTTGGACTGAATTTCAGAATAGGTGTGCGCTGAGGGCCTGACAGTCAATGACGGGCAACCAGATTTCGGAACTCTATCAATCTAAGACAGAGCTATATGCTGAGAGGCTGTGGTTTATTAATAATACTCCACAGAGTCATGTTTGTGCAAAATAAACACAAACAAGCTGCATATATTCCTCCTTGACAGATAAGAATAGTTCGGGAAAATCTGAGCACCTAAGACAGGCGCGGCTGCCAGCCACCATAATTCCTAGGCGGGATGATGGAGCATAAATATATTTTGTGCCAATCCAAAATTTTTTTATTGTATATTTAGGGAGTAATTGTCTCCCTTCAGCCTCAAAGCAGACTTTTGCAGACCTCTACTGCCACTAGCACAGGACCACCTGTGGTGGTATCTTCTGAGCTGCCAAGCTGGCTCTATTGTTGCACCTGCCATTGTTCTTCAAAACAGTGGCCTTTCAGGGCAGTCACCACTCCCTGCTGATAAGCTCCTGAGATTCTCCAGAGACACCTTCCTGAAGATCCGCCTACTGGCTTGCACCTGAACAACACTCCAAGAATGGGTGGTGGGGGATGGTCTTCCCCTGCTTTAAAAACTCAGAACTTTATTAAACTTGTGGGCTTTGAACAGGATTCCTTGTCTTAGCCCAGTTCTTTCTCACTGTCTTCTCCCTTTCAGCCCCAGCCTGCCTTTCAGGATGGACCCAGTTCGAGTGTGGCCACTGGCAGTCCCACTCAGATGGCACGGCAACGCGGGACCTGAACAATTTGATGTTCACATTCTCTAGATATACCAAACTGTTTTCTCAGCTATTACTATTTTGATGATGTAAAGAATGATATTCTACGACCAACTGTTCCTGTGTAAGGCCTATAATCTGCCTGGTATACAAATCTGCTATGGCATTGCCCTAAGAAGTCTGTCCAGGCAATCCAGTATGAGCTCTTAAGTGTCCTATAGAGTAAGGAACAGTGCATTCTCTTACATTAAGTTGTATTTGCATAAATAATTGCAAAATTTGAGAATTAGAAGTATCTAAAAAAGGCTCAATTTCCAGCAGTTGTAATCCATGAGCTATGTATTAGCTATCAGTATACATATTAAAACCTTGACTTTTCAACATTTCAAAAACAGCAGCTACAGTATGCAATTTAATTATCTGTGCTGAAGCAGGGAGAAGTCAAGAGAATAAACATGTGATCTAATTATGTATACTGCCTTCCCATTAGATAAGCCATCTCTAAATACAGTAAGCACTTTCACTATTGACTATACATACAAACTTACAGGAAATACAAAAGCATTCATAGAAGCAAATTGTAACAACTTGTGTTTTAGATAATGATTATCAATTTTGCCTAAAAAGTTTACTGTGCATTAACCAATTTAATTGCTGACATAGGGAGAAGAGAACTTGATGTAGCCATCACTAAGGATATGTCCAGTAGGAGACAGAGAGGAAGAAGGACATCTCCTGAATTCCTCCTGTCCCTAGGAGACTTCTGAAATCCATTTTCTTTCTCTTTTGCTAACAAGTCCCAGACAGGTGACAACTGCTTTTCTGAAACCTATTCTCTCTCTCTTTCTCTTTCTTTCTCATGTCATTTGTATATTTACCATACCTACTTCTGGGAATCATGCACAGCCTAAATCTACTTGAGCTAAGAATTATTCTAACATTTGGGGTTTTTTTGTTTGTTTTTTTGTTTTGTTTTTTTTGTTTTTGTTGTTGTTTTCCTTTAAAAAAAAACCCACTCCTCTACTCTATGCACCTTGTGGCTTCAGACAAATGCCTATATGGAATTCTTCTGTCCCAATTGTGCTGTGAATTCAGCACACCTACTCAGCTTAGGCTGTATCCTTTCTTTCTTTCCTCTTCTTTTTTTTAATTAGATATTTTCTTTATTTACATTTCAAATGTTATCCCCTTTCCTAGTTTCCCCTCCAAAAATCCTCTATCCTTGCCCCCCTCCCCCTGCTCCCCAACCCACCCACTCCCACTGCCTGGCCCAGGCATTCCCCTATACTAGGGCATAGAACCTTCACAGGACCAAAGGCCTCTCCTCCCATTGATGACCGACTAGGCCATCCTCTGCTACATATTCAGGTAGAGCCACAAGTCCCACCACCATGTGATTTCTTTGATTGGTGATTTAGTCCCAGGGAGTTCTGGGATACTGGTTGATTCATATTGTTGTTACTCCTAGGGGGCTGCAAAGCCCTTCAGCTCCTTGGGTCCTTTCTCTAGCTCCTTCACTGGAGACCCTGTGCTCCATCTAATGGATGACTGTGAGCATCCACTTCTGCATTAGTCAGGTACTGGCAGAACCTCTCTGGAGACAGCTGTATCAGGCTCCTGTCAGCAAGCTCTTGTTGGCTTCCACAATAGTATCTGGGTTTGGTGATTTTTTATGGGATGAATCCCCAGGTGGGGCAGTTTCTGGATGGTCATTCCTTCAGTCTCTGCTCTGAACTTTCTCTCTGTAACTCCTTCCATGGGTATTTTGTTCCCCCTTATAAGAAAGATCGCACTTCCTGTAACAACAGCCTCCAAAAAATAAAATTTATGGCTAGTGCTAGCACTAGTGCTCCAAGTTGCTTACCACAGTGCAGGATACTGTTACTTCTTCCATTTTCTGTGGAGCTCCACCAAGTCAGTACTTCTCAGTCAATCCCTGCCCCCTGTTTTCAGTGCTCTGATTCAGGCACCACCTGTAGTTGTCCAGCAGCCGTGGATTACTGGGTAACCTGAAATGGGGCTGGAAATGAAAAAGGACAGTGCAAGAGAAAGATGAAGCCAAGACAAAGTTACTGATCAAGGCTCAAGGTTTAATATTCATCACTGAGTTTATATAGGAAAAGCCCACAGACTCATCCTTTGTTTCAGCTGGATTGAGTTTCAAAGCAAGATTAGCTGGTGGTCAGCTCCTGTAGGAAATTGTAAATTCAACTCCTGCTAGGGTGTAAAACCATCTGGGGTTTGTATAACCTACTCAAGGCTGGGGGAAGGGCATACCCCTGGATGGTTCAGGATAGAATCTCACAGCTTACAAGTGAGACCACTACTGCTTTCACACACAGCTCATGCTAGTAATGTCAGCCCGAATCTGTTCTCTTTAAGATTTCATTTTATGTGTATAGGTGTTGTGCCCTCAAGTATGTCTGTGAACCATGTGTGTACAGTGCCATCAGGAGCCAGAAAAAGGCAACATGAGCCCTGGAATGAAGTAGCTATGACTGTGAGCTGTCATGTGGGTGCTGGGAGTGGAGCTTGAATCCTCTGGAAGAGCAGCCAATGCTCTTAACCTCTGAGCCATCTCTCCAGTCCCACTGTCCTCCATAAGAATAAATACTAGAAATCAATGGGGAAGTCAATGATACAGATTCTTGTAGAAAATACTTGTTGGGTCCTGCCTTTTACAGGGACGCCAGAGCACAGCAGCTGGAGCGCACCAGACCAGCCAGAACACAGCGTCCTCAAACCGCCCGCCGCCGCAGGACCGCCGTCACAGGACCGCCCACCGCCGGACCGCC
>NW_018392090.1:10551-11563 GCF_900095145.1 Mus pahari | reverse complement strand
CTTTTTGGGTCTCAATCGACAATAAATGTATTTCAGGTCCTCTGTTAAATTCTTGCTGCCTTCAAAGGGTGAAGCTCTGTATTATAGGAGGACGACATGAAGTTTTTCTGTTCCATGAGTGACAGGGCTTTAAGATTCTTGTCCTAGCTGCCTGGAAGCCAGTATTCTCCTGGCAGCCCTTTTAACAAGATCTAGANCTCTCAGCATTTCCTGCACCATGCCAGCCTGGGCTCTGCCATGCACCAGCATTGATGATAATGGAGTGAACCTCTGAATTATAATTGAGTTCCAATTAAATTTTGTCCTTATGAGAGTGGTCTTTGTCATGATATCTGTTCACAGCAGTAAAACCATAATTAGAACAGGAAGGGATAACTGAAAGGAGAAAACAAACAAACAACTAAAGGCCATTTGAAAAGACATAGCCAAACACACTACCATTGTTTCCTGTCCCCTGGACGACTCCCTGCTGACCTTACCTACCATTGTGGGAGGGACATGAGGTGACAGAGAGTAAAGGACACAGACTTCTGGAGCAGACAAGAAAGTGCAAGGTCTCTAGACACTGCTGCAAGCTTCTTTAATTCCCTCCACCCATGCTCATTGGTACCAAGACAGTGACTGTGAGTATGATTATAAAATCTCAGAAGATACTTTGGAATCACAAGTCTTTAAATAATTTTAGAAAATTCCCAACATTGTACATGTCAGTTGCAGGTTTTTTTGGCTAGATTTACAGTACAAAAAAAAAAATACAAATTAAAAGAAATAGAAAAGGGCTGGTGAGATGGCTCAGTGGGTAAGAGCACCTGACTGCTCTTCCGAAGGTCCTGAGTTCAAATGCCAGCAACCACATGGTGGCTCATACCCATCCAGAACAAGATCTGTCGCCCTCTTCTGGAGTGTCTGAAGATAGCTACAGTGTACTTACATATAATAAATAAATAAATCTTAAAAAAAAAAGAAATAGAAAAAAAGAAGATGATTTCTGTTTCTTGTCAGGATAATTTAA
>NW_018392090.1:6137-7194 GCF_900095145.1 Mus pahari | reverse complement strand
CCCAGCACATGTCAAATCTCCTCTTCCTCTTTATCTCTCTCAAGCCTGTGAATCCTAAAANTCTCTCCTCTTCCTGCCCTGCCCAGCCATTGGTTGTCAGAATCTTTACTTTCCCATCAGAATCAACCTGGAGCGTCCCTGAGCATCTTACATATGGACACTTTTGTGACCAGTTTTGGGGGACCAAAATTAACATAAGAATANAAGCAGTTACAATGGTATGTTCATAAAAATTGAGATTGTATTTTAATGGGGCCCATATCGTAGCACATTGTAATCACATAAGCAATAGTATGAGGATCTGTAGCCACAGAATGAAGGTAAACTTACTAATTATTCATTTNAATAAAGAGAATTTGCATTTCTTTTTGCCAATGAAAGAAATAGGTGATTGTAACTTCTTCATTGTCTGTCTAAGACTTGTNGTAGACAATAACAAAGCCCATAAAGAGCTCTGCTGGCTTCTGTCACACAGTGAAAGAAGTTCTGAGTGTGCGCTAAAGTTGGGGACTTCACTTTCAAACTTGGCAGTAGAAGCAACAGGCTGGGTGGGAAACCAAGGATTGGCTTTGTATAGTAACCATGTAGAGATGGCAAGTCTTGAGCCACAGTTTTGAAGTTTCATTATTAAGAGACTTAAGTAATTAAATCAATTTTCTTTAAGAGTTTACTTTTATCCACATAAAAGGATCATATCCAACTTCATGGTGAAACAAATAGTGCTTTTAGGTTAAGGCAAGGTTTGGTTGTGTATGCAAAATCACAAAGCCTCAAGCTGGCGGAAGCCTGCTTGCTGCTGGGTACTAAGCTGTGGATGGCTGCCAACTCCCTGGAACAAGATAGGGGATGGAGGAGGATCCACTGCAGAAGCCTCCCAAATTGCTGCTCAGGCTCAAGAGCACACTAGGGGATGAAAGTTCACAAATGTGTTTCAATGTTGCCTTAGTTTCAATTTCTTAGAGGAAGACTGTAATTGTTGCAGATGCATATGAAATTTAGGAGGCAAACAACTCCCTATAGCAAAAGCCTACAGAGAAACTGAAGCACACAGGCTGAT
>NW_018392090.1:3271-4967 GCF_900095145.1 Mus pahari | reverse complement strand
TGAATGAAGAAGCTCTCATAACAATAGATGACCATACCTGCAGATCTGAAGTACTTCAAAGCATCCTGTGCAGGTCCATTAAACATAATTTTTTCTGAAGCCACTAAGTTGAGGCTATCAAAAAATCTGAAGATGGAGTACTGAGGCTGATTGATGGAGAAGATGATGGTCTGTCCCTTCTTCAACATCGTCACTTCACAGAGGAAGACATGGTAAGTCACTGGACACTGGAACCTTGAATTCTCCTCAGAATAGTTCACTCCTGAAGCCACACTCTTTTTTCCTATTCCAGGTTGAATTTTCCTTATAAAAACATCATCTCACTTATGTTATATACGCAAGGGACCAACCAAGGTCCATGCTTCTATTTAAAAGTCTATAGCTCCTTATCGTGTAGAATATCATGTGTTCACAGTACACCACTGTAGAATCCCAGGCAGTGTAGTTCTGGAATATTGAATTGGATCACTATCAGGCACACCAGATGATCTGCAGATTCATCTGAGATTGAGAGCTAGTGATAGGGCAGTTATTGAAATTATGACTGTGTGCACAGTCCCTTTGATCACATACAGTCTCTGCCTCTTCAGGAATTGGTTTTCATTGTTCTNATAATATGATTCATATTGCTAACCACTTGCTCACTCTGCTCAATGCTCCAGTGATAACCTCATTTCAATTTTAATAATATTGGCAAAATAAAAATTTTAATATAAGTTTCCAATTCTGAGGAAAAGCATCAAAAGGCCAAGCAACAGTCTTATGGTATACAGTGAGTGAGGAGCAAAGTTTGGTTTTGATCATTGGTTTAATTCCCTGACAGGGATAAATAAGCTGAACTACCATGTCACACAGTCATATCTTCTGGTAGGAGAAGCAATAACCAAGATAGTGGTTTACAGCATTTCATAAAAGCTGGGTAGGGGGGTATATCTATGTAATCCCAGCAACTAGGATAATTTCCGGTGTCCAGTACCCACTTAGATTACAGAAGAATCCAATTTAAAGACAGACAGGCAGACAGACAGACAGAGAAAGAGAAGGAAGAAAAAGAGGGAGGGAGAGAGGAAATGAGAGAGAGACAGAGAGAGAGAGAGAGAGAGAGAGAGAGAGAGAGAGAGAGAGAGAGAGAGGAAGAGGAAGAGGGAGAGGGACAGAGACAGAGACAGAGCTGCCAGTGGCAGTGCACACCTTGAATTCCAGTATTCTGAAGGTGGAGGCACAGAAGTGAGTTCAGCCTGACCCACACTGTGAAATCATGAAAACATAGAACTTCAATGAAAGCATCTTATACACATTGCTCAGATGGCTATGCATGCAAAGGAATAACACTTCCCTTCTGTCATATACTTTAACATGAGGAAGATGGTGGCAGAGAGCTGCTGCAGACACAAACCAAAGAGCAGATGTGACCAGATCCTTCCTCAAAGAAAGNCCCTGACTCATCCATTAGCAGCATCAGCAGCTCCTCTCATACTGGAGTCAGGAATCCTGGCCCTGCCTCACAATACAGAGAAAGGGAACTTTTAAATTTTTTTTTTTTTTGGCTTATGTATGTTAGTGCTTTTCCTGAATGCCAGGGACCACATGTGTTGTGAGTTATCACATGCATGCTGGGAATTTAAACTGAATCCATTGGAGGAGCAGAAGTGCTCTGACTTGCTGACCCATCTCCTCATCCCAATCAAAGAATTTT
>NW_018392090.1:0-1415 GCF_900095145.1 Mus pahari | reverse complement strand
ATAAAACCTTAATGGCCTCATCAATGGGAGGAGATGCCCTTGATCCTGGGAAGGTTCTATGCACCAGTATAGGGGAATGCCAGGGTCAGGAAACAGGAGTGGGTGGGTTGGGCAGCAAAGCGGGGGAGGGAGGAGTGTATAGGGGACTTTCAGAGAGGAAATTAGGAAAGGGGGTAGCGTTTGAAATGTAAATGAAGAAAATATCTAATAATAAAAAAATAATTTCTCAGTCCTCAGTGTTGGGTGCTGTCTTTCCCCAGCCCCCATGTTTTCTGATTTCTCATCTGGGAGGGAGAATTTCTTGAAGAAAGCACTTAGCATGGCTGATAGACAGCTGTCTAGGACTCAGTGATGAGGAAGGCTGTATTCTCTAAGTCCCTAATAGCCACCCATGCCCTCCCCTGTATATGACCACAAATCTGTGTGACTACTATAGTTAAACCCACTGACAAAAGTGTTAAGAATGGTATCAGTATCTGAACACTGTAGCACTGTTTCCCATTTTGCTGTAGCTAGAAAATGTGTGGTAAANGTGTGTTATAGACTTCCTATGTTCTGTNACAACAAAACACTTCATGAAATTGTTACTTAATTGGACCATGGCATTTGGGGAAAACCTGAATCTGTATTTCAGGCCATGATTAGTTATTGTCTTCGGGTTTCTATTGCTGTCAAGAGTCACTGTGACTATGACAACTCTTACAAAGCACAACATTTAAGTGAGGGTGGCTTACAGGGCAGAGGTTTTCTAGTGTCTGCAACATCATTTATGTGAACCCTCAGCTTACTATGACCTTTCCTTTTACAGAAAGGCAGAAACTTTCTAGATATCTTCCAGCAGTGGACATGGTTCTACCTCAATGTCTCAAAGAAACTCCTGTGATGTTGGAGTGAATTCCAGTGAGCTGGAACAGATATCCTATAGGGCCTGTGGTAACTTTTCATAACATCAGCTATAAGGAAACAGGGAAAAGTGGTTTTCTATATTATATTGTTAGGGTCTGTGGATCACTAAACAGTGATCCACAGACTTAATTAGTATGCAAAAGGAAAGGGTGTTTATTCCTGCATTCTGGGGCCCAATTCAATGGAGTTGGAAGAACCCTGGCTGAATTCACAATTAAGTTTTAAAGCCATAAGGAGGAACATGAGGGAGGGGTAGTTGATCAATATCTAGATTGATAGATTGTACGTCTGGGGGGGGGTCTGGGTGATGCTATGATTCAGACTAACTATTCTTGCTTCATGCCAAGGAGGGGTAGCTCTTGACCTCTTGGGCCCAAGTTTGGCTAACTGTCCTTTTACAAGCTAGAGAGGGATTCCATTTACATAAGCCTGGGATTGATGCAGTAATTGACTTGCCTACTTCTGGGAAGTAGGTCAGAACTGGTCTCCTGAACTAGTTTGCAGCCTGT
>NW_018392089.1:7007-29313 GCF_900095145.1 Mus pahari | reverse complement strand
TATATATATATATATATATATATATATATATATATATATATATCTGTAGAGATATATATACATACATATTCATTTGTATTATTATGTGAATTGTAATCCTACCTAATATAAAAATATTACACCTTGCTAATCTTTGAGCAAGCCTTTGTGTATTTCTCTTTTCTCCTTTTGTCTCCTTTTGTATTTCTTTCCCTAAGCCGTAGTAAGAGCTTACATACCTGTGTTTTCAAGAGTTCCTTTGTTGGTTTCCCATATATCTCCTTTATCATGATGTTCACCTCTTAATCCAGAGACATACCCTTGAACAATATAATCCTAGGGATGTGGGAAATAAAGGTAATGTAGGTCTATTTATAAACATTTCATTCACAAACTGTGTAATTTTCCTCAAAATAATGATGAAATATCCGAGTACAGCATGAAACAGAGAAAGTTAGTTGAAAAATAATCTAAGGAAGATTTGCAGATTACTAAAGTAGAAGAGAATATAATACAAATGATACTTGAAGGTATGAAATGATATGTAGAAAACGGATGGAATAGCACTGACCTGTTAAATCTTTGACCTTGATTGTTGTTTGTTTGTTGTTTGTTGCTTGCTTGATATTATTCTTGTGGTTGTTTATGCTTTCTGTTTCCTCTATTAGGTGTTTTCTCATACACTTTAACTGCTCAAGTAAATTACTGTTTTATTATGTTATATTTCTAATATCCTTTCATATTATCACAACAAACTCCAAAGTTGAATCATAAGTAACAAGTTATTTTTACTAATGTCATGGATAAATAATTTTCTCTTTCAAAAAATACATCTTGGTATATAAAGAGGAGAAACAAGCCATACTATAGTAAATGTTCTCAAACCTGAAATTTATTATGTAAACTTATGTTTATAAATTCTTTCATGTCTTCAAAAATGTGAGACCAACACACTGGCAAGAGAACATTGTAGTCAATATGAAAGATTGGATAAAATACACAAGGAATTAGTAATGCAGTTATAAGAGGCACAAAAATAAAATCTGTGAAATAAATGCTTGACTCATAGGGAAAATGGCCCTGAATCTCTGATCTACATCTCTCGGTTGAAAAAGGAATAGAAGGAAATCTCCAGGAACAAAGACAAAATAAGTGATTGTTGGACCAACAATGACAAACTGGAAAATTAATCAAAGCTGCTGTCCAGTGTCACTATCTTAAATATTCTAATGCTCAAAGACTAGAACCCAAGAGAAAGTCCTCAATTAATTCAATTTCCTGGGAAGAGCAATCAATGCAGGACAACCACATCTGTCCTCAAAACTCAAAAGAAACACCTCTACCCAATGAAAATAAGAAACAAAGAGAAGTAGAGAAACTAGAGAAACTTGCAAGAGGAACTGAATGAACTGAAAGTTTATGAAATAAGAAAATATAGCTAAGACTGTGGAGCATGAATGTAATTTACAAGTGTGATGAAAGTAGTTACAATGTTAAGATTACTGTGGACAGTGACACCTTAAATCCTCAGTCTTTAAAATATACAGAAAATGTATGGACTGCACAGCAATACTCAAGAATTAATATAGTCAATTTGGAAACAATATTCACACCTATATCGTTGACTAGAAAAATCAGTTTCATGACATTTCCTCATCTTCCCATGATAGATAGTATGGCCACATTTGACATAATGTGTCATATAAAGTGTGGGTCTTAATTGCAATTCACTGTTTTTTTTTTTTTTTTTTTTTTTGTTCTACCAGGTAAAAAAATAAAAGGGATGACTCTGAAATGTATAGACAATGATAACTAAGACTCTATAGACAATGATAACTAAGACTGTGGATTTATTTTTATTCATTTGTATGAATTAAGTAAGAGCAAATAAAAGACATTAAATATGTGTATGGTGAGGTTCTGACTCAAATTTTAGCAATAAAAGCCAATGTAAAAAACAGGACATTGATGTAAAGAGAGCATTATGAAGCATACTGAAGGGTTTGAAGAGAGAAAATCAGAAATGGAATAAAAAGTTTAAAATGAACTTGATGTTTGCTGGAAATGACAGCATTGACTTTCAGCAGGAAAACAATCTGAACCAATTCACATACTGATTAAAAAGGAGTATGAAGGGGCAAAATGTACATACACCATACAAAATGATGTACCACCTATTCAAATTACAAGGTAAGATATTTCTATTAGTTCCAAGACAAAGGCTGATGTTTTTACACTTAGTGGCCTCAATAACTTCTGTTTTTTAAATTATTTTTATTAGATATTATTTTCATTAGCATTTCAAATGCTGCCCCAATTGTCCCCTATACCCTCCCCCCACCCTGCTCCATTACCCACCCATTTCTACTTCTTGACCCTGGCATTCCCCTGTATGGGGCATATAAAGTTTGCAAGACCAAGATGCCTCTCTTCCTAATGATGGCTGACTAGGCCATCTTCTGCTATATATGCAGCTTGAGACATGAGCTCTGGGGGTACTGATTGTTGTTCCACCTATATGGTTGCAGACCCCTTCAGCTTTTTGGGTAATTTCTCTTGCACCTTCATTGGGGACCGTGTTCTATCCTATAGATGAATGTGGACAAGCTCTTCTGTATTTGCCAGGCTCAAAGAGATAACTATATCAGTGTCCTTTCAGCAAAATCTTGCTGGCATATGCAATGGAGTCTGCATTTGGTGGTTGATTATGGGATGGAACCGTGGATGTGGCAGTCTCTGGATGGTCCATCCTTTTGTCTTAGCTCCAAACTTTGTCTCTGCAACTTCTTCAATGGGTATTTTATTCCCTATTTTGGGGAGGAATGAAGTATCCACGTGTTGGTCTTCCTTCTTGAGTTTCTTGTGTTTTGGAGATTGTATCTTGGGTATTCTACATTTCTGGGCTAATATCCACTTACCAGTGAGTGCATATCAAGTGACTTCTTACATGATTGGGTTACCTCACTCAGGATAATATGTCCCAGATACAACCATTTGCCTAAGAATTTCATAAATTTAGTGTTTTTAATAGCTGAGTAGTACTCCATTGTGTAAATGTACCACATTTCCTGTATCCATTCCTCTGTTTAGGGACATCTGCAATCTTTCCATTTTCAGGCTATTATAAAAAGGCAGTTATGAACATAGTGGAGCATGTGTCCTTATTACCAGTTAGAACATCTTCAGGGTATATGCCCAGGAGAGGTATTGCTAGATCAACCGGTAGTACTGTGTCCAGTTTTCTAAGGAACCAGCAGACTGATTTCCAGGTTGGTTGTACAAGCTTGCAATCCCACCAGCAATGGAGGAGTGTTCCTCTTTCTCCACACCCTTAACAGCATCTGCTGTCACCTGACTTTTGATCCTAGCCATTCTGACTGGAGTGAGATGAACTCTCAGGGTTGTTTTGATTTGCACTTCCTGGTGATTAAGGATGTTGAACATTTTTTTCAAGTGCATCTCAGCCTTTCAGTAATCCTCAGTTGAGAATTTTTTGTTTACCTATAGACCCCATTTTAATGGAGTTATTTGAATTTCTGGAGTTCAGCTTCTTGAGCTCTTTGTATATATTGGATATAAGTCCCCTATCAGATTTAGGGTTGGTCAAAATTCTTTCCCAATCTGTTGGTGTCCTTTCTATCTTATTGACAGTGTCTTTTGCCCTATAGAAGCTTTGAAATTTTATGAGGTCCCATTCGTTGATTCTTGATCTTACAGCACAGGCCACTGCTCTTCTGTTAAGGAATTTTTCCCTGTGCTCATTTCTTCGAGGCTTTCCCCGTTCATTGTCTGTGGTTTTATGTGGAGTTCTTTGATCCACTTAGAATTGAGCATTGTACGAGGAGATAAGAATGTATCACTTCGAGTTCTTCTACATGCTAACTGCAGGTTGTGCCAGCACCATTTTTTGAAAATGTCTTTTTTCCACTGTATGGTTTTAGCTCCTTTGTCAAAGATCAAGTAACCATAGCTGTGTGGGTTTATTTCTGATTCTTCAATTCTGTTCCATTGATCTACTTGTCTGTCACTGTAGCATTACCATCCAGTTTTTATCATAATTGCTCTGTAATACAACTTGAGGTCAGGCATGGTGATTTTCCCAGAGGTTCCTTTATTGTTGAGAATAGTTTTTGCTATCCTAGGTTTTTTTTTTTATTATTCCAGATGAAATTGCAAATTGGCCTTTCTAACTCAGTGAAGAATTGATTTGGAATTTGATGGCATTGCACTGAATCTGTAGATTTTTTTCAGCAGGATAGCAATTTTTACTATATTAATCCTGCCAATCCATGAGCATGGGAGATCTGTCCAACTTCCTAGACCTTCTGCGATTTCTTTCATCAGAATCTTGAAGTTCTTCTCATACAGATCTTTCACTTCCTTATGTAGAGTCACACCAAGGTATTTCATATTTTTTGTGACTATTGTGAAGGGTGTTGTTTCCCTAATTTCTTTCTCATCCTGTTTATCCTTTGTGTAGAGAAAGGTCACTGATTTGTTTGAATTAATTTTATAACCAGCTACTGAAATGAAGCTGTTTATCAGGTTTAGGAGTTCTCTGGTGGAATCTTTATGGTCACATATATACTATCATATCATCTGCAAATAGTGATATTTTGACTTCTTCCTTTCCAATTTGCATCCCCTTGATCGCCTCTTGTTGTCGAATTCTCTGGCTAGGACTTCAAGTACAATATTGAAAAGGTTAATGAGGGAGTGAGCAGCCTTGTCTAGTCCCTGATTTTAGTGGGATTGCCTCCAGCTTCTCTCCATTTACTTTGATGTTGGCTACTGCTTTCCTGTAGATTTCTTTTAATATGTTGAGGTATGGGCCTTGAATTCCTGTTCTTTCCAAGAGTTTTATCATAAATGTGTGTTTGATTTTGTCAAATGCTTTCTCAGCATCTAACGAGATGATCATGTGATTTTTGTCTTGGAGTTTGTTTTTATAGTGGATTGCATTGATGGATATCCATATATTTGTTACTGTCTACATCTTATGCTTAATTCCTAGACATTCCTTTGTAGTAATCTATTTTTTTTATTTGCTTGAGTTTTTTAACTTGTAAGAAGAGAGTATCATCTCCTAAACTATATGATACAGAAAAAGGCAAGGAGATCTTTTAATTTTGTAATTTAAATTAAATTTTAAATACAGTTTCAAATTCATAACATAGACAGTCACATCTTATTAATGACAGAAGTATAAAGTAAAAAATAAAATAAAATAAATTCTAAGCTTGCTAACAATGGCTTTTCTGCAAATAAATATGGAGCAGAACCAGTTTTATTTCAGTCTAGATTGTGAATCAAACTCTCTAGACTACAAATCTTTCTACTTTTACCTAAATTCAACTCTGGCTCACAAATCTGCCAGTTCAATAACAGCAGGGAAATCTGTGCCACCATTTTTAATGAAACTGTGATTTTCTGATCTTCTGAGGGTGGAGAACCTACTCGCCATCATGTTTATTGGGATTTGTTCTCTCATTAAAATCAGAGCTTCCTGATTGTTCAACTGGTTTTCCCAGAAATTCTTGGACTTAACTTCCTTACCCATCCAATGCTGAGAAAATAGTATGGCAGCATACCCGATGCTTTCTGTTTTTTGTTAGATTTCCAAACTCAAATCCATGCATGCATGACAGGCATTTTCCCATGAACCTCAACCCCAGCCTCACTGATATTATTTTTACTATTACCCTGTAAATTATTTTCATAAATATTATATATCTACTTCACAATACATATTTTGTATTGCTATATGCTTGTACTATTCATTGAAATTTTATAAGCTAGTTAAACCAAAATATTCAATCATATTTAATGCATGCATTTGAAAGTTATCATACAAGTGAGAATACAGCTGATATTTCATACATTTTAATTTTTTAATAAAAAAACATTTGTGTGCTGAACTATTTGTTCTAAGTACGCTTATTGTATTTACTGAGGCAGGATTTTATGAGTTCTAATCATGTAGTTCTTTCCTAAAATTGGAAGATGTGCCCCTGGTGCAAGAATGAAGCTCAATAGACTCAAAATGTTTGTGATGCTGACACAGGTTTCAGGGAACCCAGAAAGATACAGTTTTCACTTATTATGGAAAGGTAGCATTTTTACAGGAACTGCTCGCTATTAGCACAGGGACACCCATGTATGCAGGAACTTCCTGGAGAATGTTTGAGAATTGTCAGCCATAGTGAGATGAGGTAATGCAACTGCTTAAGTCACCCATTGTCTTCCATGAATCACTTCCATCACATTTCTGTAACAGCCAGTAATAAAATAATTGTTTAACCAAGTTAGATATGGGTAGAATTTGTTCATTGGTCTGTGTCATATCTAAAGAGTGTCTATCTCTGTCTGTGTACACCATTAAAAAGCATGCCACTGATTTCATTGTGTGATCTATCCTTAAAGAAATTTTAACAAATGGACTGGAATAGATACCAGACATGTGTGTCTTTATTTATACATTTTGTCATATTTAATTTTAGTAATCTGTAGATATTTCTAACAGTGTATTTTTAAAATATCTGCTTTGAAAGCTGTCCCCTGAATTGCATTTCCTCACCATTAACTGTTTGCTTTCCTGGATGCTGACTAACATCAGAGGAAAGCAGGTAAGACCATGCCTAAAGCCCTTGTCCAACAATTCTCCTTAATACACATGCAACAGCCTTATACTGAGCTCTGTCCTCTGAATTTATTTTTCTAGTCCAAAATTCCTGCTGCTTTTGCTATGGTCTAGGTACATGAGGGCCACCAAGGTAGGGTGGTGTTAGGGACCACAGAGAGAAGATTAGGAACCCAAATCTCAGAAGCCAAGTAGGATACAAAAATCACAGGTGACACACAACACTAAAAGTAAAGAGACAGTAATCAGAATCGGAAGTCACTCAGGCCAGAAGATGGGGGGAACAGAAAGCAAGGATGAAGTAGGGGACACCTAAACACAGAACTAAGAAAATAAATTCATAAATCACCATGTGAACTCAAAATAACTGATAACCCAGATGGCTAAAGTCCAGCATAAGAACACAATCCACCATAGAGAGGTAAATATGGGACACCCAAAGCCTAGCTCTCCTACTCACAGCAAGGTCTCTATATTCTAATATAATTGAAGCACAAGAAAAGCAACTTTAATCCAACACTTATAAAGATGATAGAGGCTTTCAAAGAGGAAACTTAAAAAATTCTATCAGAAATAAAGAAAAATACAATCAAACAGGTTAAGGTGATGAATAAAATTTTTCAGGACAGGAAAATGGAAGTAGAATTGTTTTACTTAGGGTTTCATTGCTGGGAAGAGACACATCATGATGACAACCCCAATAGAATAAAACATTTAAATAGAGCTGTCTTACCATTTCAGATGTTTAGTCCATTGTCATCGAAACCATAAGCATGGCAGTTTGCAGGCAGACAGAGCGATGGATAAGATGTGATTTCTACATACTGGTCCAAAGACAGCCAGGGGCAGATTCTGTTCCACAGACTGAGAAGAGGAGCACTTCTTCTGTACTGGGAAGAGATTGAGCATAGTGACCAATTTCATCCAACAAGACCACACCACCTAAAAGTACAAATTTCCATGGACTTAGCACTTTTCAAACAACCAGATGAAGAAAAAAAGGAAGAGCGAGCGAGAGAGAGAGAGAGAGAGAGAGAGAAAGAGAGAGAGAGAGAGAGAGAGAGAGAGAGACCACAGTCTGAGGTAATCCCACACAGGAAAAACCTGTATAATACAAGAGATACTACATATGCAAGCTTAAACTGCAGATTACACTACATGGAATAAAGTATCATAGGCATAGAAAATATAGTAGAAGAAATCAATGCATTTATCTAAGAAAATTTAATTTTTTTCCTGAAATAAAACATACAGGAAATATGAGACACAGTGAAAAGACAAAAGGTAATACTAAGAGAAGAAGAATCTCAGCTCAAAATCAGATAGTATTTTTAACAGTCATAAGAGAGAATGACTCTAACCTAAATTAAGAGAGGCTTAGCAATGTAAAAACAAAACTTACCAAATAGAAAAGGGAGAAAAAGAAAGAAAAAATCCTACCGCTAAATAATCACCTAAACACTAAATGTACAAAACAAAGATGTAATATTAAAGCCTATAATGGTAAAAGGCCACTTAATATATAAAGGCAGACCTACTAGAATTAAACTAAATATCTCAACAGAGACTCTAAAACCCAGAAGTACTACCTAGATATCCTGCAGTCTCTAAATAAGCGCAGATGCTTGCCTAAGCTAGTATACTCAGTGAAGTTTCAGTCCTGATAGATACAGAAAACAAAATATTTCACAACAATACTAAGTTTAACAATATATTTTTCTTAATCCTGACATACAGAACATGCTAAAAGAAAATGTCTAGACCAAGGTAGTTAAGTACACTCAAGAAAACACAAGGAATTCATAAGTTAACACCTGCAAAATGAAAATGAAGGTAGCATACACACATACTCACATACACAAACTCCACCACTAATTTCAAAATAACAGCTATATCTTCTTTCCAAATAACTTTGTTTCTGATAACTCTGCTACAACCAAAAAAAATCCTTACAGAAATAAAGGTAAGTTTAAAATATATAACATCTCAGAACTAGCTTATAAGTATGTGAAATTGGACACTCCATGAAAGTAGAAGAATCTAAAGTTTCTGATAGATGGCAACATTTGGAGCAAGTCTTGGAGCACTTATCTGTGCTGAGGAATTGATGAATAAGTTTGCACTCTCTACACAAGAATATCAGCCACCAGTGACATGAAAACTCAACATGGAAAAAAATGCTACAGCATATAACAAGGACAAATGCTCCAATATGTTCATAGCAGCCTTATTTATAATGACTAGAAGCTGGAAACAGTCCAGATGTCCCCCAACAGAGAAATGGATACAAAAATGTTGTCAATTTACACAATGGAGTACTACTCAGATATTAAAAAACAATGCCTTCATGAAAATTGCAGGTAAATGGATGGAACTAGAAAATAGCATCTTGAGTGAGGTAATCCAGAATACATATGGTATGTACACAATGATAAGTTAATATAAGACAAAATACTTGGAATACCCATGATATAACCCACAGACTATATGAATCCCAGAAGAAGGAAGAAAAATTGTAGATTGTATAGTCCTACTTAGAAGGGAGAATAAAAAAAAATCATGGAAGGGAGAGGGAGGAAGAAAACTTGGAGGGAGAGAGGAAAGGAAGGACAAAGTACATGGCATGGTCATGTGTGGAATGAGACAGCGATACAGAAGGTCAGATAATTGAACAGAGATGTGTAGCTGTGAGGATGGAACTGGGTAGGGGCCTGGGATACAAGACATCCGCAGGACTCAACATAGATGACATTTGCTGAAATATGCAAAGAAGTGTAGAATGTACTTGTAAAGACCTTATCCAGTGATTAAGCATGACCACTGGTTGAGGTGAGATGTTACATATGCATCTCAAAAATATTAATTAACAGTTGTCCCTGTCTAAAATAATTTCAGGAACCAGAAGTGGAGTAGAGACTGAAGAAAAGGCCATCCACAGATTGTTCCTCCTTGGAATTCATCCCATCAGCAGATACCAAACAAAGACACTATTACTAATCTCAAAAAGCACTGGATGACAGGAGCCAGATATAGCTGTCTGAGAAGTTCAACCAGATCATATTTTATAAAACTTCTTTCCTCAATTTTTTAGATTACTACTTATAATCTAATGAGTGGGATCACACAAGAGTGTAGATTTAGGTGATGTGATGAGAAGAGAATCCAGGAAAAGTTTTAAGGCAAGAGGAAATGCAATATATAGTCTATGAAAAAAAATTTCTCAATTTAAATGTTATGAAAAGAAAAAAATATGTTTATTTGAATAACATAATTATATGTTATCAAAGGATTATTGCAAATCCTTAGTTTGCATACCTCTACCTCTGACACCAATTTTCCATCGTTCTGTATCAAACTCTTTTTGAAATATGAATCCCTGTCATGACCTCTCTTCTTTCATATTATATGTGCCCTAATGCAAGGTTTTAAGGTTGCACATCATTTTTATCTACCCTGCATTTTAATTAATCATTTTCCTTGTGCTTAATTTTCTTCTGTTTGTTTTATTGTGGCCATCATTGAAGCCCAAAAATAACAATGATATTATATAGCCAATCTCCTGTAATATAGACATTATGAAAGTCACAGTACTGAAAATAGATAGGCCATACTATCCAGCCTGTAGACTGCTAGGCATTATTTAAATTAAATCATATCAGCATATTCTTCTTCCCATACATAATTGCCGAAATATTTATAATATGATATAGAATCAAGTTTATTTAAGTGTATGTTTTTTAAAATGCATAAATGTCTTCTGTATTAAAAAAGGCATACAGGGCTGAAGAGATGGTTCAGCCATTAGAGGCTAGGCTCAAAACCACAAATATTAGAGTTCCAAGTACCCACGGCTGTCTCTCCAACCACCTTTTTTGCGGGGCAGTGGTGGCACATGCCTTTAATCCCAGCACTTCGGAGGCAGAGCAGGCGGATTTCTAAGTTTTGAGGCCAGCCTGGTCTACAGAGTGAGTTCCAGTACATCCAGGGCAATACAGAGAAACCATTTCTTGAAAAAAAACAAAAACAAAAACCAAAAAATGACATACCTTTTAGCCATCAAAAGAAGAGAACAACATATTACTAACAGCATAAATGAATTGAAAGTAGAGTAAAATATTTTATTTCTATTTTTTTTTATTTATTCAATTTACATTCCACTCAGTGTATCCATCTAACAAGCCTTTCCACATCCAAACCTTAGTCCTCAGATCAGGGGTGTGCCCCTGGGTATCCACCTGCTCAAGCACATCAAGACTCTACAAGGAAAGATTCATTCTCTCCCTCTGAGGACTAAGGCACCCCAGCTAGAACAGTAAGAAAATTTTAATCGTGATGTTTGGGTGGTTGGTATCTATCTTATTGGGTTCTTTTTAAATTTTGCATAAAAGTCCTCTAAGAGATGCATGGATGGTAAAGACACTTTGTCAATCATTAGGCCACCATTTTGACCTCTTGACAGTGTCCTCTGCCTTAAAGAAGCTTTGCAGTTTCACGAGGTCACATTTATCAATTTTTGATCTTAGAACCTGAGCCAATGGTGTTCGGTTCAGAAAATTGTGTCCTGTACCAATGCCCTTAAAATAATTTTCAACGTTTTCTACTATGAGTTTTACTGTATCTGGTTTTATGTTGAGGTCCTTTATCCACTTGTACTTGAATACTGTGCAGGGTGATATATGTGGCTCTATTGGAATTCTTTTCATGTAAACATGTATTTAGAAACCCAGCAACGTTTGTGGAAGAGGCTTTCTATTCACCATTGTAAGATATTTCCTTTTTCAAACATATTCATGTGTCCACAGGTAAATGGACTTATTTTTATGTTGCTGTACCAGTAACATGCAGTTTTTATCACTATTGTTCTGTAGTACATCTTAAGGTCAGACATGGTGATTCTACCAGATGTTCTTTTATTGTTGAGAATGGTTTTTGCTATCCCAGTTTTTTTTTTTTTTTTATTCCAAATGTATTTGCAAATTGTCCCTTCTACCTCAGCTAAGAATTGAGTTGGAATTTTGATGGGGATTGCATTGAGTCTGTAGGTTGCTTTCGGCAGATGGCCATTTTGACTATGTTAATTCTGCCAATCCATGAGCATGGGAGACCTTTCCATCGTCTGAGATCTTCTTCAATTTCTATCTTCAGATATTTGAAGTTCTTATCACACAGAATATTCACTTCCTTAGTTAGAGTCCCACCAAGGTATTTTATATTATTTGAGACTATTGTGAAGGGTGTTGTTTCTTTAATTTCTTTCTCAGCCCGCTTATCCGTTGTGTAGGGGAAGTCCACTGATTTGTTTGAGTTAAATTCATATTCAGCTACTGCACTGAAGCTGTTTATCAGATTTAAGAGTTCTCTGGTGTCCTTTTAATGTCATATATATATATATATATATATATATATATATATATATATATATAATCATATCATCTGCAAATAATGATATTTTGACTTCTTCCTTTACAATTTTTATCCCCTTGATCCCCTTTTGTTGTCAAATTGCTCTGGCTAGGACTTCAAGTACTATATTGAATAGGTAGGGAGAAAGTTGGGCAGATTTTTCTAGTCCCTGATTTTAGTGGGATTGCTTCAAGTTTCTCTCCATTTACTTTGATGTTGGATATGGTTTGCTGTAGATTGCTGTTATTGTGTTTAGGTATGGGCCTTGAATTCCTGATCTTTCCAAGACTTTTATCATGAAGGGGTTTTGGATTTTGTCAAATGCTTGAGAAGAAGGATATACCTTCTTCTCAGAACCAAATGGTACCTCCTCCAATATTGACCATATAAATGGCCACAAAACAGGCCTCCACAGATACAAAATTATTGAAATTATCCCATGCATTTTAATCAGATCACCACGGACTAAGGGTGATATTCAATAACAGCACAAATAATAGAAAGACAACACTTACATGGAAACACAACAATACTCTACTCAATGATTCCTTGGTCAAAGATGAAATAAAGAAAGAAATTAAAGACTTTTTAGAGTTTAATGAAAATGAAGCCACAACATACCCAAGCTTATGGGCAATAATGTCATTTCTTAGAGGAAAACTCATAGCCCTGAGTGCCTCAAAAAAGAAAGTAGAGATGGCATATACTAGTTGCCTGACAGCACATTTAGAAGCTCTAGAATAAAGGGAAGCAAATTCACCCAAGAAGAGTAGATGGCAGGAAATAATCAAAATTAGTTTGATTATTTTGTTTCTAACAAGTGGAAACATAAAGAACTATTCAAAGAATCAACCAAACCAGGAGCTGGTTCTTTGAGAAAATCAACAAGATAGATAAACCCTTAGCCAGACTAACTCTAGGGCAGAGGAAAAGTATTCTAATTAACAAAATCAGAAATGAAAAGGGAGGCATAACAACAGATCCTCAGGAAATCCAAAATATCATCAGATCCTACTATAAAAGGCTATACTCAACAAAAGTGGAAAACCTGGATGAAATGGACAACTTCCTATAAAGATACCAGTTACCAAAGTTATATCAGGCTCAGATTAATGATCTAAACAGTCCCATTTCCACTAAAGAAATAGAAGCAGTCATCAATAGCCTCCCAAACGAACCAAACCATTCTTAACTCATGAGTCCCTATTACACCCTGAATTCGGTCATACCATGCGTGTTCTACACCTAGTATTTGTTATTTTACTGGTTGAAATGTTTTTGTCTTCCACATCATTATTACCCATTCCTTACTTAAGTAGACTTTTCTTTCCCCTTCTTTCACCACAATTTTTTTCCTTTTGTACTGTTCTGCATTGATAGTGCCTCTCTCCAAATTCATTTTGCTCATGATCTAGTATTTCACCCTCATAAATGAAGCCTCCCAAACCACCGATTGTAATAAATTGCCTTCTTCCACATTTATAATAATTAAACCACATATAGTAGATAAACTTATCACCATACATGAGAGAGAAAAGTTTGTGTTTAAGTGTCTATGCCTAGGAAACCTCACTCAGGATAGATTATTAAAGTTCTTTCCGTCTTCCTACAAAGGTCATAACTTAATTTTTCTTTATGTTTTAGTAATATCACATTCCATACATGTAATACATTTTATTATGTATTATTCAGATAATAGAAAGCTAGATTGATTCCTCTTTCATCACTGTTATGAACACAAAAGAAAAATTTTTTTTTGAGACAGGGTTTCTCTGTGTAGCCTTGGCTGTACTGGAACTCATTTGGTAGACTAGGCTGTCCTCGAACTCAGAAATCTGCCTGCCTCTGCCTCCTGAGTGCTGGGATTAAAGGCGTGCGCCACCAATGCCTGGCTATTTTTCAAATTTTGATACATAAGAATACAAAGTCTTTTGCTTATTTGGCCAAGGATTGATGAAACAGGATCACATAGTATTTCTTGTTTTATATTTTTGAGAACCCAAGCACTGATTTCAAAATTGGTGGTACTATATCAGTCTATCAATAGTGTTTAAGATTATGGCTTCCAACACATCTTTTATCATGAATTAAACTTTTTGTCATTTGGCTTATTGATAATGATAGTTTTGGATAAGTAATATGAAATATTTTTCTCATTTTTAGTGTAGATGTTCACTCATGTGAAACTAGTTTTCCTCAAAACCACATACAAGAATTCCTACTCCTCCCATTCCTATCCTATTCCCTCATCATTTTCCCATGCAAATTTATGGACTTAACTTCGTTGACTTTTAAAATTCCTGAATCCACTTGAACTTATAAGCACATTGTGAGAGAACGCAGGCATACTTATCTGATTTAATAATCCTGTGGTATGGTGCTTATTGCCACCTTCCTAAAAAATGATATCAGCAATATATATCATCCAGATTAATCTCTTCCTTTGTATGACTTTTTCGCCATTTTCACTTCAATATTCTAAGGTTAAATCTCTCCAATGAACAGTAGTGAAGAACTTTGACAAACTTGTCTTACTGATGACTGATTAGCAATATGTAACTTTATCTTGTGTTAAAATTTAAACACAAACCTGAAAGTCTTCCACTGTTTGTGTGTTGGAGACCTCCTGTCATTTGGAGTATGCTGCCTTCTTGGTGTTCCAGATTAATTAAGACTGCTGCTCCTGCTACAGGATTGTGCTTCTCCCCACCTTTGCTCAGCTTTTCCCAATTCAACAACAGGGGTCAGCTGTTTCTGTCCATTGGTTGGGGGGAATATCTGCATCTGACTCTTTAACCTGCTTGTTGGGTCTTTCAGAGGGCAGTCATGATGATCCCTTTCTGAGAGTTCTCCATAGCCTCAGTAATAGTGTCAGACTTTGGGACCTCTCCTTGATATGGATCTCACTTTGGGTCTGAAACTGGACTGTCTTTTCCTCAGGCTGTTCTCTATTTCCATCCCTGTAATTCTTTCAGATAGAAACAATTATGGGTCAGAGGTATGACTGTGTTATAGCAACCCCATTCCTCACTTGATGTCCTGTTTTCCTGTTGGAGGTGAGCTCCACAAGTTACCTCTCCCCACTATCAGGAATTTCATCAAAGGTCCCTCCCTGTGAGTCCTGGTAGTCTCTCAGCTCCCAGGTCTCTGGTACATTCTAGGGTGTCCCCCAACCTCCTATTTTCTGAGGTGTAAATTTTCTATTTACATTCTTTCTGCAGTCCCTCAGGGCTTCAGTCCTTTTCCCATACCCAATATCAGAGATCAGGTTTACCTCTCCCCACCTCCTACTGTTCCTCCATTCTGTCCACTTTTCCTCCCAAGTCCCTTCCACGCTACCCACTTATGATTGCTTTCTTCTGTCTCTTAAGTGGGACTGAGGCATCCTCACTTGGGGACATCAGCTTGTTGTGCCTTTTGAATTCTGTAGACTGTATCTTGTGTATTCTTTATGGTTTGTTTGTGTATGTGTTTGTTTGTTTGACTAATATCCACTTATAAGTGAGTACATACCATGCATGTACTTTTGGCTCTGAGTTACCTCACTCAGGATATTTTCTAGTTCCATCCATTTGCCTGCATTACTCATGATGTCCTTATTTTTAATAGCTGTGTAGTATTCTTTGTGTAAATGAACCACATTTTCTGTATCCATTCTTCAGTCCTGAAACATCTGTGTTGTTTACAGCTTCTGGCAATCGCAAATAAGGCCACTATAAACATAGTGGAACACTTGCCCTTGTAGCATGGTGGGGCATCATTGGGTATATTCCCAAGGGTGGAATAGCTGGGTCTTCAGATAAATCTATTTCCAATTTTCTGAGAAACATATTGATTGATTCTAGAGTGGTTGTACCAGTTTGCAAACCCACCAGCAACAGAGGAGTGTTTCTCTTTCTTCACATCCTCTCCAACATGTGTTTTTACCTGAGGCTTTGATCTTGGCCATTCTGACTCTGATCACTAAGGACTTTGAATATTTCTTTAGGGACTTCTCAGCCATTTGAAATTCCTCAGTGTAAATTTTTCACTCGGCAAAATTATCTTAAAGAAGTTGCAACAAAACATTTTAAGAGAAAAAGTATCACAACATAGTTTTTAATTAATAGTTGCAGCATTGGTAATAATCAGAACTAATAGCATAAAGGGATGCATGCTTTATACTATAAAGTACGTAGACTCATGAATGTGTCACTTAAATACTTGTGAATTCATTATCAAGCTAAGGGGCAAAGAACTGTTACTATCCTATGACTACCACTCGGTTAATACTTATTACAGGTCTTAAGGGTTGATTGGATGCTAACTATTCTTACAAGTATTTCTCTAAATATATTTTCTCACACCTCCTTACTGTGGCTACCAGGATCTGTGCCTACCCTGAAGCTGATACAATCATGAGTCCAGATTCAGACATTGTCCATGTGACCTGGCTCTAAATTGGAGCAACTGAATCAAATAATACTTAAAATAAATATCACAGTGACACTTTTCGTCTTTATATCAATTATTAGATTCAGGAGCACAGCCTTCTTTAAGCCTCTTGTCCTTCCTAATCACTTGGTAGCTATTTCATAACTTACACATACAATATGCAATTCCATAGAAAAGAAAGGTTTTGATGTATAACTGGGAATATATTGTCTGGAAGATAGGTTAGTAACTAAATATCAAATAAAATAGGTGTGATTAACAGTGGTCACCTAAGCTACTTAACACTTAAACAAGATTTACCTTAAATAAAAGGAAACCATATGCAAAAAATGTCCTGCAAATATCTGTCTGTAAATAAATTTTTAAATGGAAATTACTGGTAAAAGGCCAAGGCAATTTGGGGTGGTTCCATCCCTGGTCTTGTATTCTTGAAATCTATAGAAAAAGCTGTTTCAGCAAGTCAGGTGAAATAAGTCAGTAAGCAGCACCCCTCTATGGTTTCTGCATCAGCTCCTAACTGCAGGTTGCAACTATGAATTCGTTCAGTCCTGACATCTTTAGATGATGATCAGCAATATAGAAGTGTAAACTAAATAAACTTTTTTATCTGAAAATTGGTTTTTTGTTTTACTGTTTTTGGTTTTGGGTTTTGGGTTTTTTGGTATTTTTCATTGTAGAACTGAAATAAGTTCAGATGAAGAGGTTGGAATATTGCTGAGATGGAACAGAATGAGTTTTAGGTAGGATTTTGGAATTTGAGGTTAGAAAGGAATTGAGGGTTGAGAGTTCAATGTGGTATTCTGCAGGAGTTTGAAAGATAAGCATGGTTGAGACAAGTCTCCTGGAAGGAGGCCTGGATTATAAACTTTCTGAGGGAAATGTAAAGGCTCTATATTATTCTTTAATTCAAGGATCTGTCATTAAGTTATTTGTTGCTGATAAAACAGCTGTGATTAACAAGACGCCAGAAATAATAAGAGGACACCTTTGATTTTCTGGAACACTCAATGCTGGTTACCTAGAGCTGACGAATTATTTGTGATTAATAAGAGACCATCATCACTGAGGTGAAATCTTCCGGGAAGAGTTTCCTGACAGTTATCAGAATGAAGTCTTATTCTAGAGATGACTGGGGTTTCTACCTCATACTGGTTGCTGAAAATGGTAGCTTAATAGACACCCAGGCAGTATTAGTCTTGAATGCATAAAAAGTCATGGTGAGCACCTTAAGCTTTAGACTGTGAAGGCTAAAGGGGACATTTGTGTAATTGTAACATATTGGCATATGAAAGACCAGGACTGAAGTGGTCATGCAAACAGGTTAAAGTGTGGGTCCACAAAAACAGACTGTGATGGGCTATCACTTAAAATGTATCTCAGATGCTTTGGAGATGCTATCATCATGGGATGACACCAAAACTACAGGGTACAGTGGAGTATAGCCTGGAAGATTCTTGAAGATGAACTGAATGTGGTACAAGCAACAAGCTGGAAAAATAATTAAAACTCTTTGAAGATGCCCAGAATATCATGAATAAATCCTCTACAATTGAGAATTGTGTAACTAGTAGTTTTGGAGCTCGATTTTGCTAAGTTTGCCTTTTGACTGTTCCAAACTTGAAATACTTTGAACTTTTAAAAGAGAGTGTTTATTTCTAGATTGGGTGTATTTTTAATTGATTATCTCTTTTACATCAAGAACAAACTTTTCATTACTTCCTCTCCTAGTCTCACCTGACCTCTAAGCCCAACACTATTCTACCTTTGTTTCTCTTCACAATAGGTTAACCTAAAGTGGTATTGACCAGCCATGGTATATTCACTTAAGAAATGACTAGGCAATTCCTTTTCTAGTAAGGCTATACAAGATAACCAATGGGGGCATTGAAATCAAAGGAATGTAACAGAGTCAGAGAGAGCCCCTACTCCCTGATGGATTTCATGTAAGAACTGCAAGCTACACAACCATACCATTTATGCAATGGAAGTACATCAGAACCATGCATGCTACATGATTGCCTGTTTAGTACTTGTGAGTTCCAATATGCAATAGATAAAATACCCTCTTGGCTCTTTCTTTTGGTACCCTTACCAATTAGTAACAATGTTTCTTATTATTTTGCTGATGCTCCAGACTTAAACAAAAAATCAACCATATGTATCTTCTTAAGGTCTATGCTTTGCTTTCATCTGTTGCTGTCTAAAGCATCTCTGATGACTGTTCTAGTCAATAAACTGTGTGTATAGCATAATAAATTTAGCAATAATTACTTTTTTCCAGTTATGTTTAGTCTTTATCATATCCAGAACCTGGCTTTAGGATATACAGGTGGTAAAAAATGAGGGCTCACTGTCATGTGATGGGTATCAAGATGGGCCAGTCATTAGTAGACCACAATAACAATTTGTGTGCCAAGCATATCTTATGGACATGAGAAGTTGTAGAAGTTGCAGGTCTGAAATCTACTGCCTGGGTTCCTTGTCCAAATGTCTCAACTAGATGTCTTGCCTGATTAGTTACAGGAGATGACCATTTCAGATTACATAACCCTATTTTTATGAATACTAGCTAAAGTTCCTCTTGCTTATTTCTGGATGTTTCTGTTGCTCGCTGTTTCTAGCTCTTCCCAGATATGGCACCCAGATTCCAGTTGTCTTCACAAGTACTCTGTCCCTACATCATCCATAACCCCAGATTTTTCATATTGTCATTCCCACTCTCTACACTCTTGGAGTCCACTCTCCACATCCACACATGATGTCTATTCTGTTTCACATTCTAAGTGAGAATTAATGTTCCTTATTTGTGCACTACATGTACTCAGCCTTTTTGTATCTGGAGATAGCACTATGGTTTAACTGATATTATCCAGTTATACAGGGGTACATACTATGTCTGAAATTCTAGGTTGGATTAACTCACAGGATCATCTCCTCTAGTTCCATTCATTTGCTTAGAAATTTCAAGATGTTATTGTTTTTGATTACTGAGCAATACTCCTTTCTTTACCAATTCTTTGGTTGACAGAGCTAAAAAAAGAATTCTCAACTGAGAAATACCAAATGGCTAAGACACACCTGAAAAAATGTTCAACATCCAAAATCATCAGGGAAATGCAAATCAAAACAACCCTGACATTCCATCTCACTCCGGTCAGAATGGATAAGATTAAAAATTCAGGTGACAGCAGATGCTGCCGAGGATGTGGAGAAAGAGGNACACTGCTCCATTCCTGGTGGGATTGCAAGCTTGTACAACCACTCTGGAAATAAGTCTGATGGTTCCTGAGAAAACTGGACATAGTACTAGCAGAGGATCCAGCAATACCTCTTCTGGGCATATACCCAGAAGATCTTCCAACTGGTAATAAGGACACATGCATCACTATGTTCATAGCAGCCTTACTTAACCAGTACCCCCTGAACTCGTGTCTCTAGCTGCATATGTAGCAGAAGATGGCCTAATCAGCCATTATTGGGAAGANNGGCCCCTTGGTCTTGCAAACTTTATATGACCCAACACAGGGGAATGCCAGGGCCAAGAAGTAGGAGTGGGTGTGTAGGAGAAAAGGGGCAGGAGGAGGGTATAGGGAACTTTTGGGTTAGCATTTGAAATGTAAATAAAGAAAATATATAATAAAAAATAGAAATTTCGTGATGTTATTGTTTTTGATTAACGAGTAATATACCTTTCTTTATCCATTCTTTGGTTGACATATATCTAGCTTGTTTCAACTTTCTGCTATTATGAATAAAGTTGCTAAGAACACAGTTGAGCAAGTGCCCTGTTGTATGGTGGAGTGTCCTCTGGGTATATGCCCAAGAGTCATATAGGTCAGTGTTGAGATATGTAGAGTCCCAATTTCCTGAGAAAATGCTGCATTGATTTCTGAAATGGATGTATTTTTCTGCCATCCCATGAGGAATAAAGGGCTTATCAAAATCTACATAGCTTTCAGTTCCACTGTCCTCCATTCTCCTACTAGTTTTCACCATTATGTCCTTCTTTAAATATCCACCAGCTTTTGTAATCCCCAGTACAAGTGCACATTCTGCCAATAAACATGAGGAACAGGTTTGACACAGTAATTTCATTCTTGTTCATTTATCCCAATTTTGTCTTAATCTTTGTAATCTTTGCAACTTTTTGTCAGATGGAGAGAAGTTAGAGTCATCTTATAGGAGAGATGTTCAGTTGAGAAAATACATCATAGGATATAACTGTAAGGCATTTCACAAAATCAAAATTTTATTTTATTTTATTTAAATTTAAATAATTTTATTTATATCTTTATTTATTCAAATTACATCCCACTCTGAGTGTCCAATCAACAACCCTTTCCCCATCAACCCACTTCTACTCTGGGAAGGTCGAGCACCCTGTGTATCCCCCACTCTGACACATCAATTCTTTGCAAGGCCAGGCATAAGCTCTCCCACTGAGTACTGACAAGGCACGCCAGATAGAAACTTACCCAAAATTTTAATTTAAACCTAAAGGTTGTAGCTGTCTAATTTTTTGAATTATTTATAAATTTTGGTTAACTATCTACAGACTATAATTGTATCTTCTTGACAGTGTCCTTTGCCTTATAGAAGTGTTACAGATTTATGAGGTCAAATTTAAATACGTAAATATATTTAAATTTTTTCACTCTATATTTTATTCCCTGCCTGGTCCATTCTCAGACTGTTCCACATCCTACACCTGCTTTTGCCTACTGTCTCCATGAGGATGATTCAATCCCCACACCTCAAACCTACCAAACCTCAAAACTCCCTGAACTCTTCAATCTCTTGAGGGTTATACCTTCACTGTCTGAGCCTAGACCAGGCAGTGTTCTACTTTATGAGTTCAGTGTCTCATATCAGCTGGTGTATGGTGACTGGTTGTTGGTCCAGTGTCTGAGGGATCACAGGGGTCCAGGTTAATTGAGATTGATGGTCCTCATAGAGGGTCACCCTCCTCCTCAGCTTCTTCCAACTTTTCTCTAATTCAACCACAGTAGTCAGCAACTTCTCTCAAATGGATGGGTATAAATATCTGCATCTGACTTGCTGAGCTGCTTGTTGGGTCTTTTGTAGGGTAGTCATGATAGGTCCCTTTTGGTGAGCACTCCGTACATAGCTTCAGTAATAGTGTCAGGCCTTAGGGCCTCCTCTTGAACTGGTTCCAACTTTGGGCCTGTTGCTGGACCTTCTTTTCCTCAGGATACTCTCAATGTCCATCCCTGCATTTCTTTGAGATAGGAACAAATATGGGTCAGAGTTTTGACTGTGGGACAGCAATTTCATTCCTTACTTGATGCTCTGTCTTTCTCTTGCAGGTGGGATGTACATGTTCCCTCTCTCCATGGTAGGGGAATTCATCTGAGGTCCCTCTTTTCTAGTTCTCACAGTCTCTCACATGCCAAGCCTCTGGTATATTCTGGAGGGTCCCACCAACGTACTACCTCCTAGGGCTGCCTGTTTCCATTCTTTCTGCTGGCCCTCAGGGCATTAGTCCATTTTCCCCATCAAACACCAGATGATGTTCTCCTCTTCCACTCTTCAGTCCCCTTTCCCTCCCAGGTCCCACCCTACACCTTGTGATTGCTTTGCTCTCCTTCTCAGTGGGAAAGAGGCTCCTCACGTGGGCCCTTCAAATTTTGTTGAATGTTTTCTGTTCTGTGGACAGTATCTTAGATATTCTGTGTTTTTTGCCTAATATTAACTTATTAGTGAGTATATAGCATGTATGTCCTTTTGGGTATGAGTTACTGTCTTAGTCAGGGTTTCTATTCCTGCACAAACGTCATGACCAAGAAGCAAGTTGGGGAGGAAAGAGTTTATTTGGCTTACATTTCCATA
>NW_018392089.1:0-6662 GCF_900095145.1 Mus pahari | reverse complement strand
GAACTCACTTGGTAGACCAGGCTGGCCTCGAACTCAGAAATCCGCCTGCCTCTGCCTCCCGAGTGCTGGGATTAAAGGCCTGCGCCACCAGGCCCGGCTGAATGTCCCCATTCTTAATAGCTGAGTAGTATTCCACTGTGTAAATGATCCACATATTCTGTATCCATTCTTCTTTCATAGGACATCTGCATTGTTTCCACCATCTGGCTCTCACAAACAAGGCTACTATGAACATGTTGGAACATGTGCCCCTGTGGTGTCATGGAACATCTTTTGGGTATATTCCCAAGAGTGGTATAGCTGGGTCTTCAGGTAAATCTATTTCCAAATTTCAGAAGAACCTACAGATTGATATCCAGAGTGGATGTTTCTGTTTGCAATCTCACTAGAAATGGATGAGTGTTCCTCTTTCTCCACAACCTTGTCAACATAAGCTGTCAACTGAGGGTCTGATTTTTATCATTCTGATTGGTGAAAGTTGGAATCTAAGGGTCATTTTGATTTGCATTTCTCTGATCACTAAGGACTTTACCATTACTTTAGGAGCTTAACAGGCATTCAAGATTCCTCTGTTGTGAATTCTCAGTTTAGTTCTATACTCCATTTTTTGATTGGGTTGTTTGGTTTCTTGTTGATTAGCTTTTTGAGTTCTTTATATATTTTGGATATTAGCCCTCTATCAGATGTAGAGTTAGTGAAGATTTTTTTTCTCAATCTGTAGGTTGTCTAACTGACGATCTCCTTTCCCTTACAGAAGCTTTACAGTTTCATGATATCCTATTCATCAATTCTTGGTATTAGAGCATGAGCCAATCATGCTGTGTTCAGTAAACTGTCTTCTGTACCAATGCCTATTTCCCACTTTCTTTACTGGGAGATTTGGTGTATCTTTTTTTTATGTTAAGGTCTTTGGTCCGCCTGCAGTTCAGTTTTGTGCAAGGTCACAAATATGGATCTATTTGCAATCTTCTACATGTAGACAGCCATGTAGAAACCCAGCACAATTTGTTGAAAATACTTTCTTCTCCCTATTGTAAGGTTTTTGCTTCTTTAAAAATATTCAAGTGTGCATAGATATGTGAGTTTATTTCTGGTTCTTCAGATTGTATTCCATTAAGCAGTGTGTTTGTTTCTGAACCAACACCATGCAGTTGTTAATCGTTATTTCTCAGTAATACAGCTTAAGGTTATGACAGCGATTTCTCCAGAAGTTCTCTATTGTTCAGGTTTGTTTTTCTATCCTGTTTTCGGTTTTTTTTTCCTATGGTAAGTTAAGAATTATACATTAAAGTTCCGAAAAAATGTATTGGAATTTTGATTGGAATTGCATTGAATTTTTAGATTGTGTTTAGTATTATGGCCATTTTCACTATGTTAATCCTACCTATCCATGATCATGGAGGATTTTTCCATCTTCTAATAACTTCTTCAGTTTCTTTCTTCAGGGACTTAAGTTAATTTTACACATCTTTCACTTGCTTGGTTATAGTTATTCCAAGATATTTTATATTATTCAAGGCTATTTTAAAGTGTTATATATCCTTCATTTTTGCCTGCTTATCATTTGCATAAAGGAGGTCTTCCTGTTTCCTTTTGTTAAATTTTTATCTAGTCACTTTGCTGATAGTGTTCATCAGATGGAGAAGTTTTTTGGTAGAATTTTGGGGGATGCTTCTGTATACTATCATGGTATGTACAAATAGTGATACTTCTTCATTCCAAATTTATATCATCTTGATCTCCTTTCATTTGCTCATTGCACTTGCTAGAACTTCAAGTACTATACTGAATAGACAAGGATTCCTTAGACAGCCTTGCCTTGTCCCTGATTTTAGTGAAATCACTGGAAGTTGATTTCCATTTTGCTTGATGTTGGCTATTGGCTTGGAGGATATTGCTTTGACTACTCTGAGGTATGTGCCCTGTATCAATGATTTCTCTAATACATTTTGCATGAATGGATGTTGGATTTATCAGAGGCATTTTCATCAGACAGTGAGATAATGCTGATACATTTTTTCAACCATTCTGACTTGATCTTGATGGATGATGTCTTTGATGTGCTCTTGAAGTAATCTTGCAAGGGTTTATAGAGTGTTTTTTATCAAAGTTAAAAAGAGAAAGCTGTCTGAAGTTCTGTTTCTCTGTTTCTCTGTTGAGTTGTTGTGTGCTAAATGTATCAGGGTGAATGTGGCCTCATAATATTAGTTTAGAGTGTTTTATCTATTTGGAATTTTTGTAATAGCATGGGAACTATTCATTTTAGCTGGTTCTGAAAGTTACTTAGAATTACATGCTCCAATTCAGGGGAATTCCAGGTCCAGGAAGCAGGCAGCGGTGGATTGGAGAGTAGAATTGGTGGAGGGTATAGAGGACTTTCACGATAGCATTTGAAATGTAAATGAAGAAAATATCTAAGAAAGTTTGATAGAACTCTGCACTAAAACCTTCTGGCCCTGAGCACCTTTTGTTAGAAAAATTTTAATGAATGATTATTTCTTAAGGGAACTTAAGTCTCATTAAATAGTTTTTGTGATCTTGATTTAAATTTCATGAGAGGTATCTGTATAGAACATCATCCATTATCTTGACATTTGCCAATTTACTGTAGTAATAATTGAAGTTATATCTAAGGACTCTTTGAAATTCCTGTATCAGAATTTATGATTCTCTTTTCATTACTGATTTTATTTATTTGTCTATTAATTTGGATACTCTCTATTTCTATGGTACCAAATTGGAAGAGGAAATAAAGCCCTCTTGGCAAGTAATTATCAAAACCCTAAATTTATAGCATAAAGAAAGAATTTAAAAGTTACCAAGTAAAATAGAAAAGAAACATATGTTAGATATAACAGAATTATACCCAACTTCTCAGTAGAGACACGAAAAGCTAGAAGGGTCTGGAGCAAAATATTAAAGACCCTGATACAGCATGGATATCATTCTAGATTATTCTATCCATTGAAAGTTTCAATCACCATAAAAGGAGAAACCAAGATATTCAATGACAATGGAATCTACTAACACAAGGATCCTAGAAGGAAATCACCAACACAACTAGGCTAGTTACAGTTAAGAAAGTACAATAAATAAATAATTTTACATTACTGAAACAAATAGAACTGAAACCCTTGCACAGACACACACAAACACACACAATTTCACAAACAGCATCAAAGTAAAAGAAATTAATAATCCTTCAATATTCAAATCTGTTCATATTAATGGACTGAAATTCACAATAAAAAGACAGAGGCTAGCAGAATGGATGCATAAACAGAATCCTTCATTCTGTTATATACCAGAGATATCAGAGGTATAAGTCCCATAGCTAAACATAATACATGCAATATACAACAATTCAATAGGTAGTATCAAATTAAGTGGATAGGAATTTGAAGCAATTGCCCTAATTTCAGACACAAACCAGTACTATCCACTCTCTTAGTATCTCTATAATATAGTCCTAGATGCTCCAGATAGGGTTATAAGACAACTAATGAATATCAAGGGAATGAAAATTGAAAAGAAAGAAGTAAAAATATTGCATGTGGCAGATGACATGATAATTTGTATAAAAATATGACTACTTAATTTCTAGTATAGAATTTCTACAAGAGTTAAACACCTTCCACAGAATGGTTAGCTTCAAGTTTATCACAAAATAATTAAGTAGCCCTTTATTATATACATGGTAAACACCATGAGAAAGAATTTGGAGAGATAATGTGAAAATGTCTTGGTGTCACTCTAAGAAAGCAAGAGGAAGGTCAATATGACAAAGACTTCAATACTTTAAAGAAAGAAACTGAAGAACATATCAGAAAATGGAAAGAACTCCCACACTCATCGGTAGGTAGGACTAATATAGTGAAAATGGCCATCTTACAAATAGCAATCTACAGACTCAATGGTATCCCTAGCAAAACTCCACCACAATTCTTTGCAGAGATTGAAATATAATTTCTAAACCATGTGGAAAACCATGAAACTCAGGATAGACAGAACAATCTGGAAGAATACGCAAAATTATGGAGTATTCACCATCCCTTCCTTCAAGAACAAGTAGTTTGTGTAAAACATATTCAAGTTTTTAGAGAATTCAACTGACTTGAATAAATATATACATCCATTTCTGACTTGTTATATTTCCACATGGAAAAATGGATCTGTTTGCTGTCTTAGTAACTTCTCAAGTTTGGACATGTCAGTTTTTGGTAATAAATGGGGAAGGGTCTCAGGATCTGTTTGCTCTCTGTGAAGGCAATGGTTGTGGACTTCTTCTGAAGCAGGGGGATTAATTACCTTTAGTGGCTTACCCTTTGATAATTTGCCATGTTCCTGTAATCTGTTTATGCACATGACCATGTGTGTATCCCTGGTTAAACCCTGTCTGTCACAAGTTACAACAAGCAAAGCAAATGTTCAGAAACTATTTTTTTAGAAAAAATTATGTTCAAGGGAGATGGATGAAAACAAGAGAGCTTGAAATGTGAGTTTGGTCAAAATCTATCGCATACTTGTTGGAAATCTCCAAAGAATAACATAAAAGACTAAAAGAAAACCCATGATAGTTAGTACTGTATACTCATGAAGGTTCATAGAGTGAAGCAAATTGAATTTTCACTTGAGTCTGATCATATTAAAAGCAAGGATGAGGGAGGAACAAAAGATGATTCCACTTGGAATCCTGCCAACAAGTCACATGTGAACTTAAGGCAAAGGGACTCAAACTGTCAGTAGAATGTGTTTAAATGACTATTTCATAGGGGTTAAAAATGACATATCTTGAATATTTTGTTAGCATTACAATTTATAACAATATAAATTTACAGTTTTGGAGAAAAATGAAAGTGAAGAACGTTAGTAAAAAGTTGTAGCATTAGAAAGGTTTTGACTCACTGATTTAAGATTGAGGAGGTTAGGATATTGATTTTGAAGTGATGTTAATTCTAAATTTCCTGCTACTTCTTACATTATTTAGAATTTTTTGCCTCTAGCAGGAGTGAATAATTTTCTTAGTATATGGAAATTATTTACACCCTCCATTCATTGTTTATTTGTGTGGATTAGTAAAGAGGATATAGCCCTAACGGAGAATTAGGTCTTCTTTGAAGGTCTGATAGAACTCTGCACTAAACCCATGTGGTCCTGGGCTATTTTGTGTTGGGAAACTATTAATGACTACTTCTTTTTCTGTAGGGCAAATGGGTCTCTTTATGTCATTAATCTGATCCTGATTTACTATTGGTACCTGGTATCTGTTTAGAAAATTGTCCATTTCATTCAAGTTTTCCAGTATTGTTGAGTATAGACTTTTGTAGTAGGATCTGATGATGTGTTGGATTTCTTCAGGTTCTGTTGTTATGTTGCCCTTGCCATTTCTGATTTTGTTTATTAGTATACTCTCCGTGTGCCCTCTAGTTTGTCTAGCTAAGGGTTTATCTATTTTGTTGATTTTTCTCAAAGAACCAGCTCCTGATTTGGGTGATTCATTGTATAGTTCCTTTTCTTTCCTCTTGGTTGATTTCAGCCCTGAGATTGATTATTTTCTGCAGTCCACTCCTCTTGGGTGAATTTGCTTTCTTTTGTTCTAGAGCTTTTAGGTGTGCTGTCAAGCTGCTTGTGTATGCTCTGTCTAGTTTCTTTTTGGAGGCACTTATAGCTTTGAGTTTTCTTCTTATGACTGCTTTCATTGGGTCCAATAAGTTTGGGTATGTTGTGGCTTCATTTTCATTAAACCCTAAAAAGACTTTAAATTCTTTCTTTATTTCTTCCTGAACCAAGGTATCATTTAGTAGAGTGCAGTTCAGCTTCCACATGAATGTTGGCTTTCTATTATTTATGTTGTTATTGAAGATCAGCCTTTGTCTACGGTGATCTGATAGGATGAATGGGATAATTTCAATATTTTTTATATCTCTTGAGGACTTTCTTGTGACCAGTTATACTGCCAGTTTTGGAGAAGGTGCCATGAATGCTGAGAAGAACCTATATCCTATTGTTTTAGGATAAAAATGTTCTGTAGATATCTGTTAAATCCACTTGTTTCATAACTTCTGTTAGTTTCAATGTGTCTCTGTTTAATTTCTGTTTCCAGGATCTGACCATTGATGAGAGTTGGGTGTTGAAGTCTCACCCTATTATTGTGTGAGGTGCAATGTGTGCTTTGAGCTTTACTTGAGTTTCTTTAATGAATGTGGATACACTTTCCGTTTGGAGAATAGATATTCAGAATTGAGAGTTCATCTGGAAATTTTTACTTTTGAAGTATGTGAAGTGGCCTCCTTGTCTTTTTTGATAATTTTGAGTTGGAAGTTGATTTTATTCAATATTAGAATGGCTACTCCTGCTTGTTTCTTCAGACCATTTTCTTGGAAAATTGTTTTCCAGCCTTTTACTCTGAGGTAGTGTCTGTCTTTTTCCCTAAGGTGTGTTTCCTGTAAGCAGCAAAAAGTTGGGTCCTTATTATGTAGCCAGTCTGTTACTCTATGTCTAATCAGAAGAGGGAAAGATCTCCCATGCAAAACAAACAAACAAAAAAACAATCAACTGTAGGGCTCTGCCTGCAGAGCCACTGTGGATCCGAACCAGAGCACAGGAACTCCTGAAAAAAGAACAGGGCTGCAAAAGGAAACATGGGGCCCTGACAAAGGCTT
>NW_018392088.1:6233-7256 GCF_900095145.1 Mus pahari | reverse complement strand
TGTGAAGGCCAATAACTGCATTCTCAGCTACATCCTGCTCATCTCTCTAGTCTTCTGCTTTCTCTGCTCATTGCTCTTCATTGGACATCCCAACCAGGCCANCTGCATTCTGCAGCAGACCACATTTGGAGTATTTTTCACTGTGGCTGTTTCTACAGTGTTAGCCAAAACAATAACTGTGGTCATGGCTTTCAAGATCACTACTCCAGGAAGAAGTTTGAGAGGGATGACGATAACAGGGGCACCTAAGTTGGTCATTCCGATTTGCACGCTAATCCAACTTGTTGTCTGTGGAATCTGCTTGGTAACATCTCCTCCATTTATTGACAGGAATAAACAATCTGAACATGGGAAGACTGTCACTCTTTGCAACAAAGGCTCTGTCATTGCCTTCCACATTGTCCTGGGATACTTGTGTTCCTTGGCTCTTGGGGACTTGACTGTGGCTTTCCTGGCTAGGAACCTTCCTGACACATTCAATGAAACCAAGTTCCTAACTTTCAGCATGCTCATGTTCTGCAGTGTCTGGATCACCCTCCTCCCTGTCTACCCCAGCACCAGGGGGAAGATCACGGTGGTTGTGGAGGTTTTTTCCCTTATGGCTTCTAGTGCAGGGTTGCTAGGGTGTATCTTTGTACCAAAGTGTTATTTTATTTTACTTAGATGAGAGTCAAATTTTATACAGAAGTACAGAGATAAATTTCATTATTGAAACATTCATATTATAAAAGTGTTAGATGACACTCAACACATTTTTCTTTGTCTTAACAAAAGTAGTACTTAATCCTATAAAAGTGTAAATAATATACAAATTTGAACTTACAAACAAGACAGCACTGTTCATTGCAATACCAATTATCAAACTTTGGTTAAAAATGGTTTCATTTATAAGGACACAATTCTGAAGATATTGAGAACCAGGAATTCTGTGTAAGCCATGAACTTAATTAGTGATTAATATAAGGTGAGCATACTGACTGTGCATAGTACAATCTCTAGGCTAGTTGTTCTTGGAGTTATAAG
>NW_018392088.1:1892-3172 GCF_900095145.1 Mus pahari | reverse complement strand
GGAGAGCTTGATTTTGCCCTGAATGCTGTCTCAAAGAGCTCTCTGTCAGGGGCAGTTTAGTGGGTCTAGACACTCTTGGTAAGAAGTATTTAAACCAAGATGTGGGTTAGTAACTATATCAATTGTGATAGAAACAGTCTCATTTCCTCTCTCAGTCACAGAATTAGAAAATGCGACACACAGTCACAAGGTTGTGGTAAAGGCTACCCACTGTACAGAGGAGAAAATGAAGACAGAATGGTAGCTGTGAGCCATGTAGCAGGGATCCAAGTCAGCGTCCCAAAAATATGGACCAAGGGCATATGTTATACTAGATGCTGGAACATCTTCCAAGTCCTTTATAGCTACAACTCTGAAGGATTTCCAGTTCACTTTTGTCATCTCCTTCCAAGGATACTCTAGAAAAATCTGAAAACCAAGGCACACAGACACAAATCTGACATACAAACCACTGACAAAAAGAACAAAACTGGCACATCCTTACAGCTGGCCTTTCAAANCTTCAGTTTCTTGGGGTTCTATTCAAAGCACAGGAAACCCAAAGAGCACTAAGGAGCACATGGCAACACAAACAAAGTCTTTATTATGAGCTCAGTAAGAAGGGCTTACTCACCACTCAACCTCACATTGAGTCTAAACTGAAAGATCAAATCTAGGAGGTTCTGGTTTATTGTAGTTACAGCAGTATTGGAGAATTTCCATATAGAACAGCAAATTAATTATTGAAAATCTGTATATCTGGCATAATCTGCAGACATCAAACAAGGGGGCAAAACCATCTGACAACCATGATGAGTAGGCTAACTTTTTTTCTAGGTTGCATTATTTATTTACATGCAGTTTAACCCTGCTGGTCTAACTTGACTGGCCATTGATAAGGGGTGATTAGCATAGGATGTTTGTTCCAGTGGACTTTGTGAAATGTTAAAGATGGAATTGGTTGAGCTTTACAAACTCATTTGTGTCTGAATCACTTATCATCAACAGATACCCTTGTTTAACCACAAGTTATGCCTGCCCATAGACTAGGGACTTTGTCCAAAAACCTACCTCACTATCTGTTACTGAAGATACTAATATCAGTTGCCTTTACCACTGGAACAGAATAACAGTGGAAGTTTCCTCTCCACCTATGCATGCTTCCTATAGATACCACAGACAATCCTCATTTGCTCTTCCTTTCCTGCCTCATCCCTGTGTCACAGCTCCCACTTGGGCAGACAGACCCTGTTCAACAACATGCCATGCCTCAAAGGACACAAGGTAAGCTTTCCATACAT
>NW_018392088.1:0-945 GCF_900095145.1 Mus pahari | reverse complement strand
TCTGAAACATATGAGAAGGCAAAAACTATAAATGATTGGAATAGATGAATATCAGCTCAGAGGTCTATGATTTTCAATAAAATCATAAAGGAAAATTTGTCAAAATTTTTGTGAAATCCCCTTTGCCAGATAAAAATCAAAACACTAAACATATGAAGAAAAATGAAAAAAAAACTGCAACAAAAAAATTAACAAAACTTTAACAAAACAAAAACAAGTAACGTATAAAATCAGACCTCTTAGATTTATATCTGTCATCTTCATGTATAGTAAAAGACAAAGGTGTTGGACACATGTGCTACAGAGTCAAAGAAACCAACTATGTTTCTACAAGAAAACCAGTGGTTCAAACTTTTTGGGCAGATTCAGGATCNGACATGAGAGGGAGGTTATTCAGAGTTCACCACCTGATCTGGCAAGTGAGGAGCACCACAAGGGACCTCGCAGGTGGTCACATATGCCTTATCCTTCCCATCCAGACCCAGAGAGGACCCACCACCCAGCTCCCACTGCTCAGCTACCTGCTCATTCCCATTGTGGGCAGTGATCCTGTGCTCACCATGTCTTGATTTCAGAGCTTCCATGAAGTCCCCTCACAGCACCCATCAGCTGAGATCAGAGCAGGACACTGAGAACCATTCAAGCTTGCACAGCCACAGAAAACTTGCAGAAAGGCCCGTGGAAGATCCTGCCTCTTTGTCTGACTGGCAGGTTCTCAGGGAGGCCTTGATTGGCCAATGAATCTTTTCCCTCCTCAAAGTTAAAGTATGCATCTGGTCCAGGCCCAGACCTTTTCCAGATCTTGGGAGTGGTTTGCACTCCATTAGCATTGGATCCTGTGCTCTAGGAGGAATCTGACCCCACCCAGTCCTAGGGGAGATCCCACGATCCAGCTCAGGGGAGTCAGATGAAGAATAAAAATTTAAAAGGCATGACCTCTACATT
>NW_018392087.1:0-6050 GCF_900095145.1 Mus pahari | reverse complement strand
AGACATACCCACTCCTGGTCACACACAGGCCCCCACACAGAGACATACCCACTCCTGGTCACACACAGGCCCCCACACAGAGACATACCCACTCCCACATAAACAAAGAACAGGGATTATGCTTTAAATCAGGACCTACAAAACGGCCTTTTGTCTGCTCACAAATATCCACTGATTCTGACCGTGCTTGAGAGCGTGGGATGATTCTTGATATCTCTGTCCCCACTGTCTTTTCCACTCATCAAATCTGTTCAAAAATCCTATTCTTTATTTCCATATATCATCCATCTATCCTCTGTTTAATTTGTTCCATCAAGAACAAAGCCTTGGGGCTAGAGAGATGACTCAGGGGTTAAGAACACTGACTGTTCTTCCAGAGGTTCTGAGTTCAATTCACAGCAACCACTTGATAGCTCACAACCATCTGTAACTGGATCTGATGCCCTCTTCTGGTGTGTCTAAAGACATCAACAGTGTACTCATATAAATACAATAGATAAACCTTTAAAAGTGTGTGTGTGGGGGGGGGGGCAAAGCCTCTAGCTTGCTTTACATTAAAGCCATCCTACTGATTCCTGACATCCTTTTTTCAGGTTCATCTATAGACCATGAACTACAGTGATTGATGTATCCCAGACTGCCAAAAGCACCCTCGCTTTTAGCACTCATATCTAATCTTAGGAAAGCCTTCGATTCCAGATTAAATGAGATAACTAGTCACATATTGTAGGGAACTTTAAAAATGTCCACAAAACAATGCTGGCAAAAATCAATTCACATTTATCTTTAATATAAATCCTTAACCTGGGGCCTAGATATCTTCCATAGAATGTATAAAAATGCATATTGGCCAGGTGTAGTGACATACGTGTAATCCTACTACCCAAGGGGCTGAGACATGATGATTGCCGTAAGTTTGAGGCTATCCTGGGCTACATTGTGAAACCGTACCTCACAAAAGAGATGGAAACAAAGAAATGAAGGAGAGGAGAGGGCAGAGGAGAGAAGAGGAGGGGAGGAGAGGGAAGGGGAGGAGAGGAAAGGATAGAGGAGGAAAGCATACTACACTGAGATGGTAAACAGGTACATCTGGCCTGGCTTCTGTTAGCTTTGTGGGTCCTTCAGCAGGTTACTCAGGATAACTAAAAATCAGTTTCCTCATCTATAAATTAAGAAGTTAAGACAAGATTTCCTTTCAGTTCCCAAATTCTCCACCTCTACTCTTTCATCACTTAACCAGACATAGGCACCCACACTACTTCAAACAGCATGGGAGCTCTTCCCTATGCAACTTCGGTCTTTGCTTTCTCCCCCCACAAAGAATGTCTTTGCTCTCTTCTCTTCCTACCTGAATGTTCCAAGGAACACCATAAATCTTGCTTACAAAGGTGGAGTTGAAGGTTCCACAGGGCCAGCCCAGAAGGAGTCTGCCTAGATTGTCTAATTATTGAACACTTAGCGTGTCCTACCCTTGACTTTCAAAATCCTTTTTATGTAAAGCTTCTTTAGTCCAAATAGATGAAAATCTTTGTGAACTTTTATAACTTATTTGAAAAATATCTTAAAGTAAATAATAGCAAGTGTCATTGCAAATAACTGACTGAGAGATTAATTATATAATCAACTCTATTATATAATCAATTATTTAATACATTATATACACCAGCACTTGTGAGAGAAAGCAGAAAATCAAATAAATCTAAAACTCTATTCTTTACATGAGATTTTTTTCAATGTGTCCACAGTTCAACAATTCACTTAATCCTTGAAGATGTATTAAGGATCTCTATGATGAAGACACTGTGCGGATATATCACAGGCATTGCAGGGATGGGGAATAAGTGGAGGCCCAGGTCACTAACAATAATTCTATCTCACAGACATCATAAGCTTCCAGCTCATCCTCCAAGACTAACTTCTTAGTAAGACTTAAAGATTTAAATGTCATGCTGGATGGGGCTAGTCTGGTCTACAGAGTGTGCTCCACAACCGCCATGCGCCATGTCTACACAGAGAAACCCTATCTCAAAACAAAACAAAACCAAAAACAAAACAAACAAACAAAAGCAAAACAAAACCACACTCAAGTGTCAGCTCTGCCTACATCACCTGCCACCTAATACGTCCATAAAATTGATTGTACAACTACTTCTCCCACTAGCCAGCAGGAAAGAATAGCCATCAAAAATAGGTCAGTAGGATATACGAATTCCTACTTTTACAAGGAAAGTATGAGGTAAACCAAATCTTTTCTAAGAATTATATCCTGACCAAATATTTAGGCTCTGTAATCTCTACTTGAATGAGACTTTGCATAAACATCTTTCTTTGGTAAGATTTAACTGTTGTCCACCCCGATCCACCTTGACAAGTAACAATTTCCAAGGATCAATCCAGCCTGTACCTCTGTCTTCCTGTCAGCCCACACAGCATGTAGCATGCACTCCCTTAATTAAGTAGGACTGAAACTTGAAAAGTGTCACATACTACAATGACAAACAGGTTCATGAGCAAACAAGGGAAGTAAATAAAGCAAACGGTTTCCAGAGGGAGAGGTCAAGCTGGATTGAACTGGGCTGAGCTGGGTTGAGCCCAGAATGATTCAGGCCCTACCAACAGAATGGGTGTCTCCTGGGATGACTTAGTTGGATAATTAAAAACCCTATAAATAGGATGAATTTTCAGGTCTCTACCATCCTCCCTGGCTCCTGCCTCTTCTGCTCATTCTTCCTCAAGCAGGTAAGACATGCATGCTGGAGCAATAGCAGTATCCACACGTATGGCAGTATATACACGTCTTATAGTGTAATGCTAAGAGGTGAAGGGAAGAACTGTTTTGTCGATGATACTCTTGGGCACTTCTCTGCTTGCTTTTCAAGACTCTATCTTAGAACATGACAAATGCTAGAGTGACCTACCTCTAAATTTGTGAAACATAGGCCCTAAATATCCCCAAACTAAGAGTCTGAATGACTGATGGATAACTAAGTGTTCTATAGTAAAGTGTTTACCTTTTGTACAAGTTAGGCAAGGCCCTGGACCACAGGGACTTGGTGATATTCAGGCTCACTCACTATAATAAATGACCATCGAAGTCTCAGCTTGTCTCATACAATCTCTCATTTGTCACTTATATATACAGACATCACTGTATGACTATGTTTTGCAGTTGGTATTTCATTTTCAGAAGCTTATGAGTGTAGTTACTAGAATTTTCATGCCACAAGAAAGAATATTGGCATACAGACCACTGAAGACACCAGCTTCCCAGCATAGCCAATGTTGACCAACCTGACTGTGCATCACCTGTCATGTCATGTGCAGTGTATCTATTTGCTGTAACTGTATTTATTTTGTTTATTTGTTTAGTGATTCTATTTAATAAGCAAGTAAAAGGATTGTCTAGAATTTAACCTCTCAGAAAGGTTTCTTGGACGACTGAAAAAAGATATTTAACCTTCTTCATTGCTTAAAGGAGACTCTTTAGAAAATGAATACCTCTTCAATGGCATGCATTTACTATTATTCCCAGTCACTGAATGATAACTATGAACTACTATGTTTACATCTGGCTCAACCAACATCAATGGGCTAATCCTCATTTTTCTTCTAACATGAGAGTCTTAGCCAAGCAACTCTCAATAGACAGTAAGGCACATAAAATCTCTACTATACATGTTTAATTTTTTTAAAAGAATTTGCCATTTTCTGGCAAAGAAAAACTTTTCTGAATCACTGTCATGATAGTAAATTATACTTAGAGCCTGAGTGTTGATCACATAATGACTAGCCTAAAATTATGGCTAAGAACGGGCTCTGTGGTTTCTAAAAACCTCTTTCCCAAACCTCCCAAAAGAAATCATTATTCCTCTGGAAATGCTGACTCCAAGTTTGCATGCCAAACATAAACTCTTAATTCTTTCCTTTCTTTTCTTCTTCTCCTCCTCCTCCTCCTCCTCCTCCTCCTCCTCCTCCTCTTCCTCCTCCTCCCTTCCTCTTCCTCAAGGTTCACCAGGGTTTGCCAAGATGCCTCAACTTCTTAACAGCATACTCAATGTGAGCAAGGTTTTCCAGAACTATGCTGAACATCATGGGGTAGGTGCTTCACTGAGCAAGAAGGAGTTGAAGCAGCTGCTCCTCAATGAGTTTGGAGACATCCTTCGGGTAAGATACATAGATTCTTGGTCCTTTGGAGTAGAATGTGCATGATTCTGATGTCTGCACCCAGGAGGTTTTATTAATATTTTTATTTGGTCATTCCCCACCAGTAATTTACTGGTAAGTACATTCTGGTTCAGACAGCTTCTTAGTAGTTCACACACACACACACACACACACACACACACACACACCTCCCTCTTTGTATGTGAAGTTGGACAAACCACAGAACAACTCAAAGTAGTGGGGAGTAACTTTAAAAAAAAAAAAAACTGCCATTCATATTTTCTATTTGTAACCCTGCGCACAGACCTTCTCATGTGTTTATTTATTAATTCACTAAAGATTCACTAAGTACCTAACTCTATACAGGCACAATCCTAGTTACTGAAAATACCAATATGAAGAAAACTAACTTCTTTTCCTTCTAGAATGTCACAGTATAATGATAAAGAGGTATACAAACATGTAGGCTATACCATATAAAAAAATATAGTAACTTTTTCAGATGATTCAGATTAATTGTTGATACAGTTGTCTGTTCCTCATGGTAATGCCCCATTGGTTTACCAAGGGATGAGGTTCAGAGAACACACTTATCAAAGATTAGAAGTAGAACCAAGCCATTTCACATTAATGGTTTCTCTGGGGGGCAGGAGGGGACTGAGTGAATTGCAACTTTAATGCTGACATACAATCCAGCAGCCATGAAAGAACTTTCTTTTTCTTCTCACAGAGACCAAATGATCCAGAAACTGTGGAAATCATTCTGGAGCACTTGGACCGAGACAGAAATGGATATGTTGATTTTCGTGAATACCTCTTGCTGGTATTCCAGTTGGTCCAAGCTTGCCATCATAAGCTAGATAGTAAGTTCTCTGGAGCTAGAACCTCCTCCCAGAAAGAACATGGTGAGGAAGGAACTCAGAGCCATAAATTTTCAGAAAACAGAGGCAGACAACGTAGGCAGAGGTATGAAGGAGAACGCCGGAACTCTCACTACAGTCAGTCTGAAGGACAACATCAAAATGTCCAACATGATCAGTCCCAGAGACAAGATAAGGACTCTGAGAGACATGGTACAGATCCTCACTGTGGTCAGTCAGAGACATTCCATGGGGACTCCCATTATGGCCATTCTGAGAGACAAGACACAGATTATAGCTCAGATCAGTCAGAGTCAGACAATGAATCTTCTAAGTCTAGTCAAAGACCGAGGCATGAATCTAGTCGTGAACAGCCCAAAGGTCAAGGATATATCTTTGCCTTAAGTCAGTCTAAGAACCCTGAGCAGGCTTTTCATTATGGCCAGTCTAAAACATTCGGACAACAAAGCAGTCATGGTCAGTCTGGAAGATCCCGAAAAGACTCTTATTCTAGTCAAACCAGTCAACAAGAATCAGATTCTTATGAACAATATGGAAGTCAGCATCAGAAATCAGGCAACAGTCAGACAGAGAGACAAGACCAGAGTTCTCAGTATGGCCAGACAAACAAAAAAGGAGATAGTTCATACCATGAGCAGACAGAGGGACAAGGTCAGAGTTTCCATTATGGTCAGAAAGGCAGACAAGGCCAGAGTTCTCACCAGGGTCAGAAAGGCAGGCAAGACCAGAGTCCTCACTGGGGTCAGAAAGGCAGGCAAGACCAGAGTCCTCACTGGGGTCAGAAAGGCAGGCAAGACCAGAGTCCTCACCAGGGTCAGAAAGGCAGACAAGACCAGAGTCCTAACCAAGGTCAGAAAGGCAGACAAGACCAGAGTCCTCACCAGGGTCACAAAGGCAGACAAGACCAGAGTCCTCACCAGGGTCACAAAGGCAGACAAGACCAGAGTTCTCACTGGGGTCAGAAAGGCAGACAAGACCAGAGTCCTCACCAGGGTCACAAAGGCA
>NW_018392086.1:1728-6310 GCF_900095145.1 Mus pahari | reverse complement strand
GTAATGGGATCTGACGCCCTCTTCTGGTGTGTCTGAAGTCAGCTACAGTGTACTTATGTATAATAATAAATAAACCTTTAAAAGAAAAAAAACAAGTACTTAATCCTTTAACCATTGCTCTTGTCTTCATTCCTTTAGTACAAGGTCCCCTTGAGGTACCCAGCTTGTCCTCAACAAATGAGCACTGAGGTAATTCTCATATTTAGACTATCATGAATACAACTGCAATGAACATGAGAATTCTTGTTCTTCATAACACTAATTTCAAGTTCATGGAAAATATAGTGAGAAGACGGCTGGGATTCATGGAAATTCATTTATGAGAACTCCATAGAATGGGGTTGCTTGGGTATAGGTATTATGTCCAAATATATCAGAATACATATATTAAATATGTGCAATTTTATATCAACTAGAACACAACATGGTCTAAACTAATTTTAGTTGATACCTATGGAAAATCCCAACATACTGCTATCATAGTTTATTGCTAATATATAATGCTGTGCCACATACATATTCGCTGTTCAATTCTGGACAATGTTTTATTTTCACTCTTTTTGTTTTCTCAATTAAGTTAAACTTAGTGAGATATCATTTATGTGATAGTAAAAATGTATGCAGTGTCACTAAAGTCTATGCTAAAGTCCTCTGTCTATGGCTTTGTACATTATTTCAAATCAGTTTAAGTTTCACACATTTACAACTGTAAACACCACCATAATGGTGATGTTTTCAAAAAAGGTGGGGGGAATGTTGGTTATGTTTAATTTGCAACATTAATTCAAAACAATCTAAAGGAAACTCCTAAAGGGAAAACTAATTCCAAAGCTATTTGTTATGTGAAAAACCTCAGAATTGTCATTAGGATTATGAATAAATAGTACACATTTTGACACAATGTAAATTCCATGTGTATTTATCACAGAGCTACAACATCAAAACTTTAGAACATTTGTGAAAAAATAATGAGATCTAGAGAAAACAGCCAAGAACATAATCCCCAAATTTTACTCAAGCTTCAATCAAAAGCCCTAAGGAAACTCAGCCAGGAGAAATGTGAACATGACCAATATTACCCATGATTGCATGTGTATACAAATGGAATAAACACAGACTTCACAACTCCCACAAATATAATTCAAAGTAACCCTTAACTGGTACATTTCTGACCCTCCAGACACTACTGACCTCACATCCAAACAGAGCTTCTAGAGCTCTCTGTGTAAGGAAGTGATCAGAAAGCTGAGCTAGGGCTCTGTAGCACATAATGCCTCCTGTGATCTCACACAAACCCACACCACTGAGCTCACACACAAACCAAGGATGAAGAATATTTTAATGTCTGCCTCCTGCCACGTGGGTTATAGCACAGGATGTAGAATCTGCCCTACCCACCTGCACACCACCATGCACACTTAAGAAAGCTCTACATCTCAGAAACTCCTATTGGACCCTGGAACTGAATATCTCTGAATCACTCCACTCATTGTGACTGGTGATAGTGGAAAGGTAAAAGGATTTTAATCAAATATTGCTGAAGGAGGATCCCCATAACCTCCTCTCTTCCAGTTTCTAAACTATTTCTAAAATTTATTGCAGAAAACTGAATGTACAATGGAATGTCCAGAACTTCTAGAAACCAGATTTTCAGTATGGAAATCGGTCTTCTGCACACCAAAAGCACTGCTTGTGTGTGACACTGGGCAACCCAGCTTCCTATGGCCAGAGCTACAGAACTTCCTCCTCTGTAGGGAATCCACACTCAGTCAGGCTCAGAGGTCAAGACCCTTTGCCCAGGTCACCACATGTACCAAAAGAAACACAGTCTGGTTCCCAGTCCATCACAGTCCAATCAGAATGGACTCTGATTGCTTAGTCAACCTGTTCTTCCTGGTGGCTGCCCCAATCACGATGGCACGGCTTGTGATCTNCCTCACAGCTCTCTGATGAACTGCATCAGAGGAGAACATGGAAAGAACCTGCAAGCTCCTCCCACTGGTGCTCCCCATATTGCTAGGCTGCCCAGAGGACAGACAGTAGCAGCTCTCCTACTGGAGGAGTAGAAAATCACTCAGACAGCACAGGCCTTCCCAGCTCTGCTCTTCCACCCCACCCTAGGGGCAGACAGAGCCCTAGTATGGTAAATTTGTATTTTAGTAGAATCTTCTACTCTCCCAGGTATGGAGAGCTCTCGGTACCCCTTCTAGGAAAATGGCAATAATATTTGACACTGGGCTAGGACAAGGAAGCTCAAACAAAACAAAACAAACAAGAACAGGTGAGGAATGTGTTCCTCATATCTTGTCATATTGTCATCATCTTGATAATACCCTGAATACAGTGACCAAGGGAACTTGATTAACACCTTTTTTTCCTTCCTTGACTACTATGTTTATGCCTTAGAACTGACCATATTTTTCTAAGTCCCCAGGCAGTCAAGGTGGGTCAGGGTCTGTTGGCAGATTTCCCAGCCTGATGAGGCACGGAACTATAAGGAGGTACACCTGAGGCTCAAGGGAAGTACCTCTAGAAAAGAACAGATATTCTGTGTATATTTCAGGAAATCGTTTCTGTTAGCTTGTAGCTTTGCTTTCTACGGTATTGAGGGGTATAAAGAGAATACAAAAAAATAAACTCAAGGTTCTGTTTCCTGTTGTCTGCTGCAGCAGCAGTGCTCATCAGCAGTCCTCCTATATCCAACTCTTGGCTTTACATCTTCCTTCTGCCTTTCCTATTTTTAATCCTTGCTCCCTTCATCAGAGACTGTTTGAGTCATGCTGGGGGGTTCAGTACAAGGAAAGAAACTATATTCAAGGATCTCTTTCTCTTCCATCCTTGTTTCTGTACTATCTGGTGGTAGGGGGTGAAACTGGGGAGGGTGGGGAAGAAGTAAGGGTGGAGAAAAAGAAAAACCATAAAGTAGCAAAGACCAGCTACACTGATCAAGGCTAAAAGAGGAGCCAGATTAGGATGGATTTTCCATTCCACATACACTGCCACCTGTAAATCTCTTTTAGGTTCAGGTTCCAGGTTAAGTTTTGAACAACTTTGTGGGGAGCAGGTGTGCCAAGCCCCGTGTTCCCTGGCTGCAAGAATCTGAGCCTGTGCGAACTATAGTGTGCTGCCAACCTGATGGATGAGCCACTGGCCTCCCTGGCTGAACTCTGACCTGATCCAGGAGAGTGGGGAGGGATCAGGTCAGAGGATGAAAACTGGATGTGCCCGGGAGGGAGGGGGGAGAAGGTTGGGGGGAAAAGCTGCACACAGTTGAGTTGGAAAGAGTTGGAGCAAGCAGTTGAAGAGGGCAGTCGGAGTGAGTTGGAGGCAGGAGAGGGTTAGAGAAAGCTGTTTGTTTAGAGGGAGAGGGAAAAGCTGCTCAGAGAGATAAAGAAGAAATCTGTTTGGAACCTGCCTTGGCATTTGTGTTGGTTTTCCCCATCTCTGCCGGTCGGAGTTCGGGGGTCTGCAACACAACTTAAATACAGACTGGAGAGCCACTGAGACAGATGGGAAATTTGCACAGCAAACATATTCACAGGATCAATTCTTAAGTATACCAGTGCCCTAACACAGCAGGTTAGTGACAGTGTCCTAAGAGGATGGTTTCACATGATGAAAAACATTGGAAAAGGAAAAGGTAGAAAGTAGTAAAGTGGGGGTGGGGGGGGGAGGTCTTACACTGCTTATGGTAAGTAAGCTTCTTAAGAATATCATCTTGTACACAATTGACATGAGGGAAAAGGAAGATGGGAGACATCTATGAAGTCAGCAGAAGCATCGTACAATGGGACACACTCAGGAGAAGTCTAATCAAACACTGCTGCACAAGGGGAACTCAGTGTATCTTAAAAACATTTCCGACCAAACCTCTCCTGGCCTTGGAACTGATAACCACAGCCCCATTGGGTGGGAAGAGTTGTGTTATGAGAATCTGATTCAACCCCTCCCAAAGGCCCTAGCCCTGGACTATTACCAGCTCTCCCAGTATTCCTGGTTTTAGAAAAGGAGCTCTGGTTTATCTCTCTTTCAGGGCCTCAGGGTAAGCTCCCAAGGAGCCATCTGAGAAAGCCCCAGGCTGTTACTGGCTCTGCCAAGCATGCTCCTGGGTTTCCGAAGGAGCTATGGCATGCTCCAGACATGGGGACCTCAGGGAAATTATATGTTGATCAGACCAGCACTCAATAATACAACAGTTTTCTTTTCTTTTTTCCCTTTTCACATGGTTGTCACTAGGTGTCATCTTGCCCATGTGGCAGAACTATGCTTTTTTCAAGAAGAAAACAACCTTTATAGCACACTAGGCCTAACAGTTGATTGTGAACCTGTAATGCCCCATTGAGCAGCTGGTTAGAGGCCTGCTCTTTGATATGGAGATGGGCCTAGTGGCTGGTTTTAAATCAAGTTTGTTCCCTTTGTTATGGGTTGGCGCCATATTTCTGGGCAGTCCTGGTGAACAGGCACGTGTATCCTAGCATCCTAAACTCCAACTGCTCTGGTTAGCACTTATCTGTGAAATGTTTTACATGAGTCCTCCCTCAACCTATTCTACTTGCTGTGTCTTACCATCCCCTAACCTTTA
>NW_018392086.1:0-573 GCF_900095145.1 Mus pahari | reverse complement strand
CTAGGAGGAAGTTTGGAGCAATAAATTTCTATTGAGCCAGGAGAAGAGAATATCTGTCACAAGATGAAAAACTTTTACATAAGCAAATATGCATAACCTCACATAAATTCATATTCAGCTTCATTCATGCTCATTTATTCATTATCATTCAAACCCAGCAGGGCACAGCTTGCATGCACTCTCACAATTACATACCTATACACACACAGGCAGACATTCTCACTATTACATACTTGCAAACACATCCATACTTACATATGCAAAAGACCAAGCACTGTGTGCAGAGAGAACTCACTCATTCTGGATGAAAAATGCTCTCCAATCTTGATTACATAGAGAAAGAAAAGAGAAACAACTTCAACCTTTTTTGGTTTTTCAAGGCAGGATTTCTCTGTATAGCCCTGGCTGTCCTGAAACACAATCTATAGACCAGGCTGGCCTCGAACTCAGAAATCTGCCTGCTTCTGCCTCCCAAGTGCTAGATTAAAGGTGTGCGCCACCATGCCCAGCTCGACTTCTTTCTTTTTAATGCTAAATGAATTAAACTCATGTTTGTTTAAAAAAAAAAAAAAA
>NW_018392085.1:0-5999 GCF_900095145.1 Mus pahari | reverse complement strand
ATTTACCCCACTTTCTCCTCTATATATTTCAGTGTCTTTGGTTTTATGTGGAGTTCTTTGATCCACTTAGACTTGAGTTTTATACAAGGAGATAAGAATGGATCAATTCGTATTCTACATGCTAACTGCCAGTTGTGCCAGCACCATTTGTTGAAAATGCTGTCTTTTTTCCACTGTATAGTTTTAGCTACTTTGTCAAAGATCAAGTAACCACAGGTGTGTGGGTTCATTTCTGGGTCTTCAATTCTATTCCATTGATCTACCTGTCTGTCACTCTACCAGTACCATGCAGTTTTTTATCACAATTGCTCTGTAGTACAGCTTGAAGTCAGGACTGGTGATTCCCCCAGAGTTTCTTTTATTGTTGAGAATAGTTTTTGCTCTCCTAGGCTTTTTATTATTTCAGATGAATTTGCAAATTGCCCTTTCTAACTCAGTGAAGAATTGAGTTGGAAAACTATTTTCAACAAATGGTGCTGGTTCAACTGTCGGTTTGCATGTAGAAGAATGTAATCGATCCATTCTCATCTACTTGTACAAAGCTCAAGTCCAAGTGTGTCAAGGACCTTCACACTAAATCAGATACACTGAAACTAATAAAAAAAAGTGGTGAAAAACCTCAAGCACATGGGCACAGGGGGCAAATTCAGGAACAGAACACCAATGGTTTATACTCTAAAATCAACAATAGAGAAATGGGACCTCATAAAATTGCAAAGCTTCTATAAGGCAAAGGACACTGTCAATAGGACAAAAAGGCAATCAACAGATTGGAAAAAGATATTTATCAATCTTACATCCAATAGAGGGCTAATATTCAATATATACAAAGAACTCAAGAAGTTGGACTCCAGAAAATCAAATAACCCTATTTAGTCATCAGGGAAATGCAAATCAAAACAACCCTATGATTCCATCTCACACCAGTCAGAATGGCTTAGATCAAAAATTCAGGTGACAGCAGATGTTGGTAAGGATATGGAGAAAGAGAAATACTCCTCCATTGCTGCTGGGATTGTAAACTGGTACACCCCTTTGGAAATCAGTTTGGCAGTTCCTTGGAAAATTGGACATAGCTATACCACTCCTGGGCATATACTCAGAAGATGCTCCGAAATATAATAAGGACACATGCTCCACTATGTTCATAGCAGCCTTATTTATAATAGCCAGAAGCTGGAAAGAACCCAGATGTCCCTCAGTAGAGGACTGGATACAGACAATGTGGTACATTTACAATGGAATACTACTTATCTATTAAAAACAATGAATTTGTGAAATTCTTAGGCAAATGGATAGAACTAGAAAATATCATCCTGAGTGAGGTAACCCAATCACAAAAGAAGACACATGGTATGCACTCACTGATAAGTAGATATTAACCCAGAAGCTAGGAATACCCACGATACAATCCACACACCACATGTAGCTCCAGAAGAAAGAGTGTAGATACTTTGGTCCTTCTTAGTAAGGGTAGCAAAATTCCCGTGGGAGGAGTTACAGAGACAAAGTGTGGAGCAAAGACTGAAGGAAATGTCATCCAGAGACTTTCCCATCTGGGGATCCATCCCATATCCAAACCCCAGCACCCTTGTGGATGCCAAGTACTGCTTGCTGACAGAAGCCTAATATAGCTATCTTCTGAGGGGCTCTACCAGTGCTTGACAAATACAGAGGTGGATGCTCTCAGCCAACCATTGGACTGAGCACAGAGTCCCCATTGGAGGAACTAGAGAAGGGACCCAAGGAGCAGAAGGGGTTTGCAGCCCCAAAGGAAGAACTACAATATGAACCAACCAGTACCCCCAAAGTTCCTAGGGACTAAGCCACCAAAGAGTACACATGGAAGGACCTATGATTCCAGCCGCATATGTGGCAAAGGATGGCCTTGTTAGTCATCAATGGGGGAAGAGGCCCTTGGTCCTGTGAAGGCTCTGTGTCTCTGTGTAGTGGAATGCCAGGGCCAGGAAGTGGGAGTGTGTTTCTTGGTGAGCAGGGGGAGGGGGGATAGGTAGGGGGATTTAGAGGGGAACCCGGGAAAGGGAATAACATTTGAAATGTAAATAAAGATAATATCTAATAAAAAATATCAATAAAACCTAGGGAATGGTAAGAAAGAGAGAAAGAAAGAAAGAAGAAAGAGAGAGAGAGAGAGAAAGAAAGAAAGAAAGAAAGAAAGAAAGAAAGAAAGAAAGAAAGAAAGAAAGAAAGAAAGAAAGAAAGAAAGAAAGAAAGGTGGAAGAAAACGAAATACATCTCAGCAACAAAAATAAACATTATCTCAAAATAAAGGGCTGGAAAAAGTTTTCCATGCAAATGGACCTAAGAAACAAGCTGCAGTAGCCATTCTAATATCTAATAAAGTAGACTTTCAACTGAAATAATCTAAAAAACACAGGGAAGGACACTTCATACTCATCAAAGTAAGAATCTGCTGAGAGAACATCTAAATTCTGAACATATATGCCCTACATGAATATGCCCATATTCATAAAAGAAACATTACTAAAGCTTGAATCATGTGTTGAACCTTACACATTAATAGGGGTTTCAACACTCTACCCTCACCAATGGACAGGTCATTGAGATAGAAACTAAACAAAGAAAATAACAAAAGTGACAGAGGTTATGATTCAAATGGACCTAATAGATATCTATAAACATTTCATCTAAACACAAAAGAATATACCTTCTCCTTAGCACCTCATGGACCTTCTCCAAATTGAATAACATATTTGATCAAAAAGCAAGCCTCAACAGATACAAGAAGATTAAAATAACCCCATGCAACTTGTAAGATAACCATGGATAAAAGCTGGACTTCAACAACAGCAGAAAGCCTTCAGTTTCCTATTCATGGAAACTGAAGAACTCTATTCAGTGATCACTGGGTCAAGGAAGATATAAAGACAGAAATTAAAGAAATTAAAGACTTTTGAGAATTCAGTGAGAATGAGGAAACAACATACACAAACTTATGGAACACTATGAAAGGAGTGCTAAGGAAAAAGTTCATAGCACTTAGTGCCTTCATAAAGAAATTGGATAGTTCTCATACTAATGAATTAAAAGTATACCCAAAGGCTTTAGGGAAAAAAAGAAGCAAAAATATCCAGGAAGAGTAGCTAGCAGGAAGTAATAAAAATTCGGGCTTAAATCAATCAATTAGAAACAAAGAAAACAATTCAAAGAATCAATGATACCAAGAGCTGGTTCTTTGATAAGTCAACAAGATAGACAAATCCTTAGCCATGCTACCTAAAGGCAGAGAGACAGTACCCAAATTAACAAAGAATCATTATGTCCTACTTCAAAGGCTTATATTTTACCAAATGGGAAAATCTAAATGAAATGGATGATTTTCAAAACAGATAGCAACTACCAGAGTGAAATCAAGATCAGCTAACCTATCTCAATAGTGCTATAACACTTAAGGAAATAATAGCAGTCACTAAAAGTCTCCCAAACAAACAGAAAACCTTGGACCAGATGGTTTTAGCACAAAATTCTACCAGACTTTCAAAGAAGAGCCACAAAATAGAAACTGAAGGAACACTACCAAACTCATTCTATGAGGTCACAGTCACCCCAATACCTAAACCACACCAAGACCCAACAAAGAAAAAGAATTTCAGAACAATTACCCTTATGAAAACTGATGCAAAAATATTAGCAAACTGAATCCAAGAATAATCAAAGACAGAATCCACCATCATCAAGTAGGCTTCATCTCAGATGCAGGGGAGGTTCAATGTAAAAAGATTCATCAGTGTAGCTCACCATATAAACAAGCTAAAAGGAAAACAACCTACATAATCATCCATGAGCATCTCATTAGATACTGGAAACACCTTGGACAGCCATTCATTTTAAAAGTTGTGGAGAGACCAGGGATACAAGGATCCCTTAACACGATAAAGGCAAGATACATCAAGCTAACAGCCAATATCAAATTAAAGTGAGAGAAATTTAAAGCAGACCTACTAAAATCAGGGACAAGACAGGCTGTCCACTCTCTCTCTGTCTCTTCAATATAGTACTCAAAACTCATAGCTAGAGCAATAAGACAACAAAAGGAGACTGAGGAGATACATATTGGGAAGGAAGAAGTCAAAGTATTGTTACTGCAAATGATATGATATTATACATAAGCAACCACAAAACTTCTACCAGAGAACTCCTATAGCTGATAAACACCTTCAGGAAAGTAGCTGGATACAAAGTTAACTCAAATAAATCAGTAGCCCTCATCTATACAAGCAATAAATGGGCTGAGAAAGACAGAAGGGAGAAAATTCCCTTCACAATAGCCAAAAATAATATAAAATATCCTGGTGTAACTCTAACCAAGACAGTGAAAGACCTATATGACAAGAACTTCAAGTCTCTGAAAAAAGAAATAGAGGAAGATATTGAACTATAGAAAGACTTCCCATACTCATGGATCTGCAGGATTAACGTGGCAAAAATGACCATCTTATCAAAAGCAATCTATAGATTCAATGCAATCCTCACTGAAATTCCAACACAATTCTTTAGATATCTTGAAAGAACAATTCTCAGTTTCATATGGAAAAACAAAATAAAACAAACAAACAAACACTTCAGTATAGCTAAAACAATCCTGAACAATAAAAGAACTTCTGGAGCTATCACTATCTCTAACTTCAAGCTGTACTAAAGTGCAATAGTAATAATAATAATTATAAAAACTTCATGGTATTGGTATAGAAACAGAAAGCCTGATCAATGGAATCAAATTGAAGACCCAGAAATAAACCCACACTTGATTTTTAACAAAGAAACCAAGATGATACCGTGGAAATGGAAAGCTGGATGTCTATGTGTAGACATAGTATTTGAAACCAGATACACTAAATCTAATAGTACAGAAAATGGGCAATAGCTTTGAATGCATTGGCACAGGAGACAACTTCCTGAACAGAGCACTACAGTCAAGAATTAATTACTTGGACTTCATGAAACTGAAAAGCTTCTATAAGTCAAAGGACATCATCATTAGGACAAAAATGACAATTTACAGATTGGGGAAAGATCTTTACTAACCCTATATTTGACAGATGGCTAATATAAAGAAATATATATATATAAAGAACTCAGGAAGTTAGACACCAACAATCCAAATGATCCAGTTAAAAATTGGGCACAGAGCTGAACAGGGAATTCTCAACAGAGGAATCTGAAACTGCCAAAAAGCACCTAAAGAAATGTTCGATGTTCTTATTCATCAGGGAAATGCAAATCAAAACAATTCTTGATTCTACTTTACACCCATTTGAATAGCTAAGATCAAAAACTCAAGGGACTGCACATGCTGTCGAGGTTGTGGAGCAAGGGGAACACCTTTCCATTGCTAGTGGGGATGTAAACTTGTACAACTAATTTGGAAATCAATTTGGTGGTTTCTCAGAAAATTGGAAATAGTTCTACCTTGAAACCCAGCCATACCACTCCTAGGTGTATACCCAAAAGATGCTCTACCCACAAGGACACCTGGTCAATTATATTCATAGCTGCCTTACTTATAATAGCCAGAAACTGGAAACAACCCAGATACCCCTCAACTAAAGAATAAATAAAAAAATTTAGCTCCTTTACTCAATATTATTCTATTCTCAGCCATTAAAAACAAGGATATCATAATTTTCACAGGCAAATGGATGGAACTAGAAAATATCGTACTAAGTGAAGTAATCCAGACCCAAAAGGACATGGTATGCCCTCACTTTATTAACGGATATTAGTCATAGAGTACAGAATAACAACATTATAATCAAAAGATGTCCCGACCCGTGGGACAGTCGAACGGGGTCTGAGGAACCACCTGTGGAGAGAATGAAGGGCGAGAAACACAAGGACAGACAGCAAGTCTGATTGNTCAAGCTGTCAAATTTTTATTATTCCCAGGTAGGTTTTATGCCCACAGAAGCAGTGTATGGGGAGGGGGATGACGCAAAATCGCTTTGTTTCTGGGAGAA
>NW_018392084.1:22060-29478 GCF_900095145.1 Mus pahari | reverse complement strand
AGTTTGTGAGGTAGGCACACCAGCAAGAAGACAATGTATTCATGCATTCATTGTATGCTTCCTTCTGTGACAGATTTCATGTATGATAGCAACTTCTTAAAATTATTCTGGTGCTGAAAACTCCTTATTGTAGAGTGACATCATAGCCATTGTTATCTTCAGTGTGTTTGTTTTGTTACACTTGTAAAAAAAAAGAGGCTGTACTTCCATTAATATGAATGTACCACAGATACTAGAATTAATAATATAAAATGACTATATTACTATTATATATTATATTTATATTTACTGTACTACACTTTTAATAGTTATTTTAGGAAATACTTTTATGTATAAAAATAAAAATTTAATGTGAACTTGTATGTATGTACACAGATAGCACCCAAATACATTGTTTAGAAAGTGTCATGATTGTATCATTTTCTCTAATGACTGACATAATCCTGTTTTGTTCATTATGGCCCAATGACTAATAGGCTATACCAAATAGGCAGCATATAGCCTTCTACATAGGCTACCCTGTCTAGGATCGTGTAAATATACTTTAGGATGTTTATAGCCTGAGGAAATTAACTCTAAGGACTCATTCCCAGCATGCATCACAACTGTTGCAACATAGATGATTATATAATAAACATTCACTTGCCTACCACTAAAACAAAGCATATTGAAATCTTTGCTATATATCCTAGCATTTGAACTAGAGAGATAGATCTCTAGAATCTTTATGGATCAGGGAGAGAACTAAATAACCACTTACTAGTTCTTAAGGTCAAAGGCATGGTTTGAATATCCAGAACTTAGGCTAACTTGTCATTTTATCAAAGGCAAATATCACTGGAAGTTTTTGCTAAATGCAGTTCTTGGCCTGTTCTTATGCTGGTAGAGTATGTCTCTAAAGTAGTTGTTTTCCTTCAGTCCACAGAGTTCAGTGATGCTCAGATATTTCAGATATCACTTTTTCAGAACCAAGCTTCTACTTCCAGTAATTCCCTAAATCATAGAATATGGAACTTAATTCTCTGAGGAGAAAAGAGAGGGATCTTTTTAAATACCTCCATGCATAAAATGCATATAATTTACAGGTTTATGCTTTTGGCAGCAATTCTTTTCCTTTGCACTGAAAATTCCAAGAGAAGCCCTTCATAAACACTGGGAAGTAAGTTGAGAAATTTACTGATCATGTGCAAAGGGTTAGAGGCATTCTTATTTTTGAGGACAATATCTTAAAAAATTAAGCAAAGCCATCTACAATCATCTAGGTGGAGGTATTACAAAATTAGAGGTATTTCCAGAAACAAGTCAGGCTGCCAGATAACTTCAGCTATCTGTGTGTAACTGGACGAGATGTTCTTTATCACCCTGTTTGCATAGCATCCTGGTATCTCCAGAGTTTCCTGAGCATGACTGTCTCTTTGTTCACCCATCTCAGTAATGTCCTGCAGAGTCATCTGCAGAACCAGATTCAGGGCCCACTGCTGCCACCATTGTCCTAAAAGAGCCAGGAAGAAATTAAAAGTGAGGTTGTCACAGCTGTTGACACAGGAGAGTACCACTGTAACTGAATACTGAAAGAGGGATGAAGACAAATTATTTCAGAATAATAGGAAGTAGTATGTGCTAAAGGGTTTACTGATCATGTCCAGAAATTTACTGATCATGTCCAAAGTGTTAGAGGCATTCTTCTTTCTGAGGACAATATCTTTAAAAATTAAGCAAAGCCATCTACAAACATCTAGGTGGAGGTATTGCAAAATTAGTGGTATTTACAGAATCAAGTCAGGCTGCCAGATAACTTCAGCTATCAGCCACAGAGGAGGAAGACCTCCACCATGATCATGTTGGCCACATACAACCAGGGCATTGGCATCTTCTCAGATCACAGAGCATTCTGCTCAGCAAGGCTATACTGGAGCCAGAGAGACTCACAAGGAATTTAGCATGCATCTGTGATAAAGCAAACCTTTGCATACAGTAGCAAACAAAAAATCTTGGAGTTCAGTGCAGCATCACTCTAGGATCCTTGACCAAACAGACAGGACCCAGGTCAGGATGTGCAAAACTACTGGTGTGTTTTCGGTGGTAGTGAGACCTGATGGGCTATAGGACCATGAGGTGCTTGGTGCTCATGGTACTGTGTATGCTCAATCCTGTGATGTGAAGTATTGCTATATTGTTGAAGATGCCAGATGAGAATACAGAAGTAGTGCAAGATCCTGAAAACATTTAGCAGAAGGAATGACAATGTGGCAGCAGAATATGAGACAGCCAGGTTGAAGATGTAAAACAAGAAGTCATTGCCACATATCCAGAAACTGAAGAGCCAGAGCATAGTTGTTTCTTGCTAGCCCAGGGAAGTGATGACGANCAAGAGGCATAGGATCTTTNCACAGGNTGNATGANAGGACNTGTGACTTGTGTTCATTTTTATGAGTCTTGAGCCAGAAATGTGTTTCTTAGGTGCCCATGAAGGACATGTGATCTCTTTCTAGGACAGTTTGTGGGTGGTAGGAACAGGTGTGTTAGAAATGACTGCATTCATCCCCTTAAGTCAGGAAAACTTCCTGTAAGCCCAGATCTCATTTCTCTGGTGGCACACAGGATCCTGAATATGTATTCAATGAAAGGATGAATGAGGAGCTTGCAGGCGTGGATGATTTGGGTTAAATGGAAAAGAGCAAACAAGTGATAAAGGAATTACAACACATGATAGAAAGATTTCATTCATCCTAGCTATTTTTGTGGCAAACACTGTATATATTTAGAGTTACTTATGTGTGCCCAAATTATTTAGTTGACTGCTAAAGTGCTTTTGAAATGAGAAAACAGTATGATTTTTTTCAGCATCTTGTGGCATTTTGGTATGCTGTTTAGGAGTAGAATTTATTTTTGAACTAACCTAGAGTGGTATAGGAAAGGAAGTACTTAGGTGCAGTTGGAGTGCTGCTGAAAGAGGATTTTGAAATACAGAAAACTAGGAGAGATAAGTGTTTTAAACTGTATAACACAAGTAAACTTACTCCATTATCCCTCCCAGAAGACCTTCAGTAGAGTTTCCTTTCCAGGAGAGAGCTCTGTGTGAGGAATCATTGAAGAGAAGTAGGACTCTAGGGCTTGGAATAGAAACATCCTCACAGTGACATGAGCTTTGGAATGAAGGCCAGCTCACATGTGGGTGAAAACCAGACACTGAATCAGAGGTTAACAGGATGTATGATTAAAGCTATTACTTTAATAATGTGATAGTTTAATTTTTACAAATGGTTGGGTAATTCCGTAAAGGATGGTATATTTGTGTCAGTCTAACACAGTAACTTCAAAGCAGCAGTGCTGTCTTAGTATCACTGCTTTATACCAGTCCTGTACACATCCACCACAGAAATATTCATGACATGTTTCTTCTACCTCAATCCTATATTTCCTTAGTAGGTAACGTACCCAAGCCTTATCATAATGCATAAAACTAATCATGAAGTCAAGATATTTATGCAAGATGATGAGCTACTAGGTTAAATCATGTCCACTATCTTGTAAGTCCCCAAGGATAATGTTTGTTTTTCATTGCTGTGACAAAACAATTGAAGCGATTTAAGTGTGGAAAGTTTTATTTGGGCTCATGGTTCAGGTGATAGAGTCCATCAGGGTGGGATAGAGATAGCAACAGAGCAATTTGAATCTGTGGTGGAGGTTTCTGCTCTCATCTGGGGAAATCAGGAAACAGAGAAAGGGAAATGCCAGTGCACAGAGGACTTTCTCCTCTTTTACCTTTGTACATCATCCTAGAGTCTGTCCTTCATCCTTTCTATTGCAGTGATAATCACTGTCACCAAAACTAACCTTATGTTTTAATCCATTTAACCAGTTATGGATGGTTAACCTTTTAAAGAATACCTGAACCCCTGGCTACTGGGTTAAAACTTTCAGAAAATTTTGTGTCATTAGTATATAGTAATCAATTATTTCTTTATCTAATCACAAATAGGACAAAAGAGAAATCAAAAAAATATGTCTTGTAAAGCAAGATGCAGTTACAACTTGGGAGGGAATTGCCTCTAAGTCTCTGTTTCCTGTCTCAGGGTGACCAATTCATTTCTCCTATTAGATATTAATTCATCAGTTGAAGAAACTAGGCAGATTCCACATAGCTTTCCTTTAGTTTGAGTNCAGTGGGNAATCTGTTCTCTGATGCTAGAGATGCAGAAGTAGATAGTGTTTGCATGCTCCCTAAGGATGCTCTAACGTGGAGTGCTGAGGCTGCATTCATTCATTTAAGTGGCAGCTATTTCCTGAGTATCTGCTGTTTCTGAAACCGTCCTAAGTGACAGGGTATATACATGTGAACTAGTTACAGTCCTAGTTTTGCAAGTTATATTCTGGAAAAATGACCTTTTAATTTTCATTTCTAACCAGAAATTCTGACTCACTGTATTCATTTGATGAAACTTTGGTTCATCCATCATTCTAGACATAAACCAATGGCACTCACATGTCCCTGAGGACATTGGTTTATCACAGTGGAAGCAACTGAAGTATCTGGATATTGCTTTGAGAAAGGAGCCCCCACATTGGGAGCTGATTCTGTTCCTGAAATTGGCTGTGAAGGAGGATGGTTCAAGGTCTTCATTGAATAAAGATGTAGTGACTCACATTCTTTTCTTTCTGTTTTGATATTATCTTAGTTAAGGATTTACTGCTGTGAACAGACACCACGAACAAGTCAACTTCCATATGGACAACATTTAATTGGGGTTGGCTTACAGGTTCAGAGGTTCAGTTTATTATCATCATGATGGGAGCCTGCCAACATCCAGGCAGGCAAGGTGCAAGAGGAGCTGAGAGTTCTACATTTTCATCTGAAGGCTGCTGGCAAATACTGACTTCCAGGCAGCTAGAAGTAGGTTATTAAAGCCCATGCCCACAGTGACACACCTACTCCAACAAGGCCCCACTTATTCCAATAAGGACACATCTGCAAACAGTGCCACTCCCTGATCCAAGCATATATGAACAAAATAGACAGATATTTTGTCTATTTTATTGTGTCCTCTGTCACCATTATATCGAAAAAATTTGTTCTAAAAGCAAGATAGAGTATCCATACCCATATCTGACAAAGTAACCTTCAAGCCAAACTTATCCAGAAATTATACAGAATGTTACAATTTATTAATAAAGAGAAAGCTCATCATGAAGGCACAATAATTTTGAAAATTTGTGTACAAGCATTGAAGTATTTAGTTTTGTGAAACAAAGTGAAAAGATAGGCTGGTCCAGACATAATAACAGGGCTCCAATAAGCCATCCTTATCAGCAAATGATCTCATTCACATAAGGTCCACAAGGAAACCTCAGCATTAAAGTACACTAAAGATCAAATAGGCATAGCAGAGTTCTGTGGAATCTGCCATTCAACCTTTAAGAATAAATATCTTCTTAGAAGCCCACAAAACATTCTTCAAGTCAGTATACAATTTGGACACAAAACAAGTTTGTTTAAAAATTAATTTGCCAGCCTGGCCTACAAAGTGAGTTCCAGGACAGCCAAGGCCATAGAGAGAAACCCTGTCTCGAAAAATAAAAAAAAATTAATTTACTTACATATAATGCTGACCCCTCATGGTCTCTCCTCACAGAGACCCTCTGTCCATTCCCCCTTTCCTTCTCCTCTGAGCGAGTAGGGCACCTCCTTGAGTATTCCTCCCTCCGTGGTTCCTCAAGTGTCTGCCAGGGTTGTGCATCTTCTCTCACTGAGGTCAGAAAAGGCAACCCTGTTGGGAAAGAATATCACAGTCAGGCTACAGCTTTAGGGAGAGCCTCTGCTGCAGTTGTTGGGTGGTGTCCACATGGAGACTGAGCTTCATGTCCACTACATATGTGCAGGGGCCTCAGTCCAGCCCATGTATGCTTGTTGGCTGGTGGCTCAGTATCTGAGAATCCTGCAAGGGTCCAGGTTAGTTGACCCTGTAGCTCTTCCTATGGAGTTCCTCTCCCTTTCAGAGCCTTCAATCCTTTCTCCAAATCTTCCATAAGAGTGTCTGACTTTCATCCAATGTTTGGCTGTATATGTCTGCATCTGTTTGACTCAGCTTCTGGGTTAGAGCCTCTCAGAGGACAGGTATGCTAGACTCCTGGCTGAGCATGTAGATTGATTTTTGTACACAAATTGTGTGTGTATGGGTAGGCTGCTTTGGAAGAGAGTGGCAGAGGGTTATATATGTGTCTGGACTGAATTTTCTAGCACCATACAGAAAAGAAGAAGGGAAGTGAGGTCGCAGCCTCAGAAAAAGAGGGAGAGAAATTAAAACAGAACAACAGAAGGAAGCCTTAATTGGGGTGGTGTGAAGTAAGCCACATGAATGGACTCTATTTTTTCTTCTAGGAGATCTTTAGTGGTATTTACTTTTCAGGAAAAACCTTTGCTTGAGAGCAGCTTTTGAAGGGAACTAGAAGTATAGGACTTAAAATATAAAGGAACAATAACAACACACACACACACAGACACACACACACACACACACACACACACACACTTCCTAGTAGAAATAGCAACTGAGCTTAAATCAACTGCTATTTTCTCTTTTAGAACTTCCAGTAGTTGAAGAGGCAAAAATTAACATCTTTCTTTTTAAATTTTAGAAATGAGAAAGGGAAGTCAGTGAAGAGGAAGCGAGATAAGGGTATAGGCCAATTAAGGACGGATGCCCCATGCCAGCATCTCTCTTCTGCCTCACAAACTAGATGTGACTCCCTTCAGAGGACAAACCTAGAGAGAAGGCTCCCAGTGGTTGACAGAGGGTCAGTCCATTCTTTTATCAGATAGAAAGTATAGTTCTTTTTTTTTTTTTTGACAAAGTTTCCAAACCTTAGTGAGCTGGAGTATATGGGAAGGGAACTAGGATCTTTGTTGTCTGGACACAGATCCTTCCAGTCCGATCATGTTGTTTTAGAGTCACTGAGAGACCTCACCAGGAGACTGGAGGGGGTGTTGAGCAGTGAACTTTTGGCTCCTAGCCCTTGACCTGTGAGGCTGTGAGTTGACAGAGATATCGACTCTCTACTTTCATGACTGTCCTTTTCTGCTACTACAACTATAGCTAGGATTTATTCTCTTCTGGGAAATGGTTCTTCCCTGACTATGTGTAGGGTTACATACAGTTGCATACCTTATGCTGAAAAATCACGAATTATCAGTATCCTTCAATTCTGTCAACACAAGACACATTTCTCAAATATTTCAGTTTGTACTAACATTTTTCTTTTGTCATCTTCTCAGGTCTCAGATGTGCAAAGGAAAATAACATCAAAAAACAAATAGAACAATGAGACCTGGTTAGTAGCAGTCAGTCTGGGAAACAAGGTCTGAATGTGATCCTGACCCATTCCCCCTTTCTCTCTCTCTCTCTCTCTCTCTCTCTCTC
>NW_018392084.1:19753-21325 GCF_900095145.1 Mus pahari | reverse complement strand
TAAGATACCAAGTAGATGTGAGACACAATTCTTCACAGAGATATTTCTGGATGACTTCCCAGTTTCCACTCATATGTGAGCCTTTCCCACCCCACCTTATCTGGAACCCCCCACCTCTGTAAGTGCCATTCTGAAGCTTTAACTGACAACTATGGGCCTAGGCAGTAATGATGTTGGCTAAAATAAACTGCATGTGAGATTTATAACTAAAGTACAATGTGGTGTCTCTAGAGCATCCTCATGACCNGGCTTTTTTTTTCTTTCCCATTTTCTCCACCTCATAACTGACATGTAGGTGGTCTTTTATTGTAACTGACAGAAAAGTGCACGCAGANTGAACTCCCTGAGTCCCACTCTCCAGATGTCATGCTTGTACTTTTTCTTTCATTCTTTTTTTTAAATTCTCTGAATAGTAAAGTTATACTTTGGTTTTTAGTTATTCATTGTGAAAGTCCAATCAACTGAATCTTTTTATTATAAACCAGAGTTTAACCTGTGTAGTGTATAATGCCTCCACACATGAAATTTATTACTTACCTGTTTTTGTGCAGTATAAACAGTAACATTGATGAGTGTTATTTTTATCTCCTATGGTCTCTTTTCTTGAGTCACACTTNATAACCAGATTCTGTTGTTTCCCATCAAGTAATGTCATTTAAAATTAGTCTGTTTTATGTACTTAGAAGATTATTTATTAGATTTCTTCTACATAACACAAAACACTGATTTGTTATCTTCCCAAATGTGCTGAATCTGTATNTATTATTTGTATGTGTGTGGTTTCAGGGTTGACCTCTCTTCAATGGACACCAGTAAGGGGTCATCCCTGNGATGGTCTAATTCTCTTTATCACAGGAATCATTAGTTGCCTGTGGATCCTTGTTTCAGGGTGGGACCTTGTGAAAATTTCCCCTCCACACTAACATGTCCATTACTTTTGCCATTGTCCCCTTGTTTTTTTTAGCTGTTTCAGCAGAGACAGTTTCACAGCAGACTGCCTGGTATTCTGTCATTTAAAACCTTTATGGCCTCTTCCGTGATGCTCCGTGGGTCATAGATGCAGGAGGTATGATTTAGATGTGTTCATGGGTCTGTGCTTCCCATAATCTGTTAATTTCTGCATTCACTGCATCTAGTTGTGGTTTCGGTGACAGTCTCCAATTGCTGTAATGATGGGCTTTTTTGAGGGCGTGGTAGCTACACTAATCTCTGTGTATAAGGATGTGTAGCTTTTAGAATGAAGCAAGAACTTAGTTAGTCTAGCAAAGAGTGGGAAGTAGATCCTTTTCAAGAAATATATACACAATTGGCTTTAATTAAGCTGAAGAAATGAAAATAAGGGCAATCTGATAATGAAACTTCTCTAGAAGCAACTCCAAAAGGTGGCATTTCATGAAGTGAATATAAGAATTTGATCACAAAAAAGAACAGGTTTGGAAAAGCCCCATTTTGTGACTGAGTTAGCAATTTATAAGAGATCTGAGGTTCTTCTGCAATTATAAATGTCCATGTTTTTTTAAAGATACATTAGACAAATTCAAATATCAGTCTATAAACAAGGAGAAAGTGCCA
>NW_018392084.1:10992-19465 GCF_900095145.1 Mus pahari | reverse complement strand
ATTAAAGTGCTGGTGTAAGGTTTGAAAAAGCCACAAAATCCACATCTTAGCATTTCAGCAAGAGTAAGTCCATGAGACAGAGGGCTAATTCGTGACTCAAAAGTAATACAATTAGAAGGGGGCAGAAATGACTGACTAAATAATAAACATAAAATGAAGCAAACAGTAGACACTTGTAACTCTGTGCTTCAAAACTCAGCAATAGGAATGTTTTAGAATTCAGGATTGATAGAATGACACTGGAAATAATAATAAGCCCCCTGGAAGGAGGGACCCTGAGACAACACTTTCTTTTTGCAGGTAAAAGGTGGGATGTTGCCAGAACAGAAGTATCTCAAAGTAGGTTTCCACCATCTGTCTTCCTATTTTCTGATTATATATAGCAAGATGAGAGACAGGATGGGGATTATCCCAGGTTAATTGGTAGGGATAGCTCAAACAACGTGTCAAAGGCACAACACACACAGACACAGACACACAAACACAGAATCACAGTGACACAGACAACAGACACAAAGACTCACAGACACACAGACACATAGACTCACACACATGCATACATCCTCCCTTGCATGCACCCACTCATGGTATTGCCAAGTGTCCTGAAGGCTCTGTTTGACAGAGTGCTAATGCTTGGATGACCTTGGACTGACCCTTCACTGGCCTTGGTGGAAATTTGCTATACACCTGTTGCTTGCACTTATGTTCTTCACTGTTAAAGGTCTCCTCCAAAAGCTAGAGCTAGGATAACAAAAATCTGCTGCAAACAAGAATGAGATTAATGGGAGTTCCCCAGGAAGTACAGTTATATAGAAAATTGAGTCTTTCTTACAACTTATTACTTAGATAAATAATGATCGTTATTAGTAAGCATGAGACAGAAGATTTGAGAAAAATTCTTAAAGAAGAAAAACTTTGGGAAATTCTAGAAGCTAACAAACTGTAATGGAATCAGTAGGCTTTTCTGTTCAGGTTCAGAAATAAGGGACTAGTATGAATAGGAAGAGATTCTGATCAGACAGTTAATGACAAGCCTTGGTATCATTCGTTGGCAAAAGCAAGCAGCTTTAGGAAATATGATGTTCTTCTATTCTTTACAGAATTATAATAAAGATAGGAATCATATTGAGAGAAGTGCTCATGACTGACATACAGAGGAAAATCTTTTGGTTCGGTGAGCTGTCTGCCTTCCTGGACAGACTTGTCAGACCAGAACTTTTCTGATATTATAGAAAGACAAAAAACAAACCTGCTGCCTTTGCTTAAGCAAGGACTGCACGATATTTTAAGAATCAAAGAAAAAGGATGGTGGTCTTATGGCAAATATAAAAGAAATATAGATGAAGGAAAGGAAGAATTAAACGTGTGCCAGAGATACTGAACTTTTGCAGAAATCCAAGCTTGATATAAAAAGTAGTGGGGAATAAATTTCAACCTATTATTTCAGTGTCAAAATGAAACAGAACCAAATTCATATAGAGTCACCTGACTATTATTTCTGTAACCACAAGGCTTTAGGAAATCAGTTTCAAGGAAGGAGATATTGAGTAAAAGGAAATTGATTTTATCACGTTAACTTTTAGTTCTCATAAAATTGCTGTTTGCTTACTTTGTTCCCTTTTCAATATCCTCATGTAATCATGGAAGACTTTAGAAGTAAATATATTTTAAAAACTTGTAATCCTTGAATAAATTAAAAACGTATGCAATGTAAAAGCAACACACAGCACAGTTTGTAGGTGGACTACCCACATGGTTATCAGTCACCACTAAGGAGGACACTGGTTTTCTGGACAGATGTTAACCATATACCTAGGTTGGAAGAAAATGTCATAGGAATTTATAGTAATTAAGCAACATTTAAATTTTTATCTTTTCTACAGGAAGGAATGCATAGAAATTTTANAAAGAGAACATAGCATGGCCAAGCCATGTCTCCTTCTCCCACCATCCTCCTCAGAGCATCAGAAGCTGAGCTGCTCTGTTGTTACAAGTGTAAGGAGCTGTTACAGAGTTTAGCCTGATGTCCAGGTGCTGTAGGGCTGGAGATGTAGCTTAGTGGCAGAGTTCTCCCTTTGTTACTCAGGNAAAGAAAAAAATGTCTATCCTGAATATACAAAGTCTTTCACTGATTTCTCAAATAGGAGGTTTCTGTTAGGTTGTTATCAACTCTAAAGGCAGTACTTAGAGTTAATGGTTACTCAGAGGATGAAATGTTAAATTTACTCTGAAGCCAGAACTCTTTCCTCTGCTTTCAAACAGACTGTATCAGACAAGTGGGGACATTCTGCTTGCTTCCCACGGCTTACTTCCCAAATTCCCCCAATTTTATTTTTATCATCTCATCTGCAGCCCAAGGAACAGCAAGGATAGAATATCCTTGGTATGAGGGTTGGGAGGAGGGATGCGAGGAAAGGATGCTGTCTTTTGGCTTGGTGAATAAAGGCCTGAGTGCTCTGTCTGATTTGACATTATTTTGGAGTTGATTTTAGTTGTTTTTGCAAATCTATGCCAACTCCTGTTTGTTCAGAGCCATTGTGGACATTGCAACCTGGATCCTTGTTGTAGCTAAGACCAAGTATCTGGTAGAGATTCAGGATAGTAAAGATGTGTGTGTGTGTGTGTGTGTGTGTGTGTGTGTTGATAACCATTCTCTGAAAAATATTAAGGTTTATGATGATGATTATTATGATGTCTTCACTGTTTATCTTCCCACTCCTGCCACAAATAATTTAATATGGTGGTCAGAATAGTAGAACCATCAGTTCAGATTCCAAGCATCCCATGAAATTGTCCCCAGTTTACCCACCTCAACTGTGTAGTTGTAACTATAGTTTATAAACAAGATGCTCTCTCTTTTGACATATTTGTTTTTTATCCTGGATGCATTGAGAGTCAGTTGAATCTGTATGACAGATTTGTGAAAGGAGACCTCTTCTATACTCCTGAGAGCCCTTGATACTAGAGGCAAAAATAACATGTATTTTCATGGCCAAAATTGTTTGACATGCATCATCTCCACTTATAGATAGAACATGTCACAGCAGTCTCTCTAGGCAGGCAGCTGTCAGTCACATACAAAGAGTATGTGCTCATTTTGACTATAGGTATGGTAGAGAGAATGAATTTTTAGGTGTTCCTTAATCAATAAGTTTTTTATATTTAGGCCATGATTATAGAAATGCCGAATCTCATAACCTTTGTTTAGGAAACAGGACCCACACTTCTTATGGAATAAGTTCAGACCAGTGACATTTTGTAACTCCATGAACTGCTTTTGTTTCCATGGAAGGAAAAGTGATCTAAGATGATTAAGGTGATTGAATTAGCTCAGAATACAGTCTTCATGACTTAGAAGTCACAGCATCTACATCCTCAGGCACTTCAAGGTTTCTGGCTGCTGGGGTCAGCTGGCTGGTGACATGGGCTACTTCTGCTGCAGCACAGGTTCCTGAGAGTGTGTAGTGTAGTATGGTGTCTCGGCCTCACGCCTGTCTTTGTAAATTGTGTCTTGTGCTATTATGAGTATGGTGAGTGTTGTGATTTGATAGGTATAAATCATTTTCATTGAATGTGTTATTGCATGAGAATATTTCGCAGGAAACCATGGGGCTCATTTTTATTTTCTTCCTGTTAAAATAATTATTTAGAGGAAAAATTTTTATTGGGTATTTTCTTTATTTACATTTCAAATATTTTCCCCTTTGCAGGTCTCCCCTTTGGAAGCTCCCTATACTGTTCTCACTCACCTTGCTTCTATGAGGGTGTTCCCCCATCTAACCATCCACTCCCATCTTCCCGCCCTGGCATTCTCCTACACTATGGCATCAAACACTTTCAGGCCCATGGCCACTGTGCCCACTGATGTCCAACAAGTTCATCCTCTGCCACATATGTGGTCAGAGCCATGGGTCCCTCCATGTGTACTCTTTGGTTGGTGGTTCCGTCCCCAGGAGCTCTGGGGTGTATGGCCTGTTCACAATTTTGCTCCCCCCATAGGGCTGCAAACCCCCTCAGATACTTCAGTCACTTCTTCAACTCCTCCAGCTGGGACCCCACGTTCAGTCCAGTGATTAAATTCAAGCATCCACCTCAGTATTTTTCAGGCTCTGACAGAGCCTATCAGGAGACAATCATATCAGGGTTCTGAAAGCAAGCACTTGTTTGCATCCACAATATTGTCTGTGTTTGGTGATTGTATATGTGATGGATCGCCAGGTGGGTCAGAGTCAGTATGACCATTCCTTCAGTCTCTGTTCCAGATTTTACCTCCATATTTCCACCTGTGAGTATTTTATTATTCTCTGTAAGAAGCACTGAAGCATCCACACTTTGGTCTTCCTTCTTGTTGTACTTCACAGGATCTGTGAATTGAATCTTGGGTGTTCCGAACTTTTGGGCTAATATCCACCTATCAGTGTGTGTCTACTGTGTGCATTCTTTTGTGACTGAGTTACCTCACTCAGGTTGATATTTTCAAGTTCCATTCATTTGCCTATGAATTTCATGAAGTCATTAGTTTTAATGGATGAGTAGTATCTGATTGTGTAAATGTACCACATTTTCAGTATCCATTCCTTTGTTGAGGGACACCTGGTTTCTTTTTACCTCATGGCTTTGTTGATTCTTTGTATAGCTCTTTTTGTTTCTACCTGCTTCATTTCAGATCTGATTTTGATTATTTCCTGCCATCTACTCCTCTTAGGTGAATTTGCTTCTTTTTTTTTCTAGAGCTTTCAGGTGTGTGGTCAAGCTGCTAGTGTGTGCTCTCTCCAGTTTCTATTTCCAGGTATTCAGAGCTATGAGTTTTCCACTTAGCGCTGCTTTCATTGTGTTCCATAAGTTTGGGTACATTGTGCCTTCACATTCATTAACCTCTAAAAAGTCTTCAATTTCTTCCTTGACCAAGTTATCCTTGAGTAGGGTGTTGTTCAGCCTCCATGTGCATGTGGACTTTATGTTGTTTTTGTCCCTATTGAAGACCCGTCTTTGTCTGTGGTGATCTGATAGGATGCCTGGAATTATTTCAATCTTCTTATATCTGTTAAGGCCTGTTTTCTGACCAATTATATAATGAGTTTTGGAGAAGGTATCATGTAGTGCTGAGAAGAGGGTATATTATTTTGTTTTAGAATGAAATATTCTATAGTTACCTGTTCAATCCATTTGGCCCATAAATTGTTTTAGTTTCACTGTGTCTCTTTTTAGTTTGTGTTTCCATGACTTGTCCATTGCGAAGAATGGGGTCTTGAATTCACCCACTGTTGTTTTGCGAAATGCAATGTGTGCTTTGAGCTTTTGTAAAGTTTCTTTTATGAATGTGGGTGCCCTTGCATTTGGAGCATAGATGTTCAGAACTGAGAGTTCTTTTTGGTAGATTTTTCCTTTGATGAGTATGAAGTATCCTTCCTTATCCTTTTTGATAACTTTCGGTTGATTGATGACTTTATTTGATATTAGCATGGCTACTTGAGCTTGTTTCTTGTAAACACTTGTTTGGAAAATTCTTTCCAGCCCTTTACTGGTGCACATTGAGGTGCATTTCCTGTATGCACAAAATGTTGGGTCCTGTTTACTTATCCAGTCTGTTAAGTCTATGTCTTTTTATTAAGGATTTGAATCCCCAGTTGATGTTAAGAGCTATGAAGCAATAGTCATTGTTGTTTCTTGTTATTTTTTACGTTAATTTGTGTTTGTGTAGCTATCTTCTTTTGGGTTGGTTGAAAGAAAATTCCTTCCTTGTTTATTCTAGGGTGTAGTTTTCCTCCTTGTGTTGGCCTTTTCTTTACTTTTCTTTTTTTATTATAATTTTCATTTTTACATTTCAAATGCTATCCTGAAAGTTCCCTATACCCCCCCACCCCGCCCCTGCTCCCCTGTCCATCCACCCCCACTACTTGGCCATGGCCTTCCCCTGTGCTGGGTCATATAAAGTTTACAAGACAAAGGGGCCTCTCTTCCCAATGATGGCCGATTAGGCCATCTTCTGCTACATATGTGTTGTCCTTTTCTATCTATTATTCTATGTTGGGCTGGATTTGTGGAAAGACATGTAGAAATTTGGTTTTGTCATGGAATACCTTGATTTCCCCATCTATAGTAATTGAAAGTTTTGTTGGGTATAGTAGCCTGGTCTGGCATTTGTGTTCTCTTAGCGTCTGTATGACATCTCTGTAAGATCATCTTGCTTTCATAGTCTCTGGTGAGAAGTCTGGGGTAATTCTGATAGGTCTGCCTTTATATGTTACTTGACCTTTTGCCCTTACAGGTTTTAATATTCTTTGTTTGTTTTGTGCATTTGGTGTTTTGANTATTATGTGATGGGAGGAATTTATTTTCTGGCCCAATCTACTTGGATTTCTGTAGTCTTTTGTATGTTTATGTGCATCTCTTTCTTTTGTTAAAGAAGTTTTCTTCTATGCTGTTGATGAAGATAATTTTTACCCTTTAAGTTGGGAATTGTTACTCTCTTCTGTACCTACTATCCTAAGGTTTGGTCTTCTCATTGTATCCTGGATTTCCTGGATGTTTTCTGTTATGAGCTTTTTGCATTTTTCTTTTCTTTGACTGTTGTGTCAACGTTTTCTATGGTGCATTCTGCACTAGAGATTCTCTCATCTATCTCCTGTATTCTATTGGTGATGCTTGCATCTATGACTCTTGATCTCTTTTTTATGCTTTCTACATCCAGGGTTGTCCCCCTTTGTGATTTCTTTATTGTTTCTATTTCTCTTTTCAGATCCTGGATGGAATTGTTCAATTCCTTCACCTGTTTGATTGTGTTTTCTTGTTTTTCTTTAAGGGATTTTTGTGTTTCCTCTTTAAGGGCTTCTACCTATTTATCTGTGCTCTCCTGTATTACTTTAAGGGAGTTATTCATGTCTTTCTTTTTTTTTGAGTTATTCATGTCTTTCTTTTTTTTTTCACATATATAATCAGTATATTTTTATTCTTTTAAAAAATTATTTTATTAGATATTTTCTTCATTTACATTTCAAATGCTATCCTGAATGTCCCCTATACCTTCCCCCAACCCTACTGTCCTGCCCACTCACTCTCACTTCTTGGCCTTGGAGTTTCCCTCTATGGGGCATATCAAGTTTGCAAGATCAAGGGGCCTCTCTTCCCAATGATGGCTAACTAGACTATCTTCTGCTATATATGCAGCTAGAGACACGAGCTCTGGGGGTTACTGATTAGTTCATATTGTTGTTCCACCTATTGGGTTGCAGACCACTTCAGTTCAATGGATGGTTTTTCTAGCTCCTCCATTGGGGGCCCTGTGTTCTATCCTATAGATGACTGTGGGCATCCACTTCTATATTTGCCAGGAACTAGCATAGCCTAACAAGAGGCTGCTATATCAGGGTCCCTTCAGCAAAATCTTTCTAGCATGTGTAATAGTGTCCGGGTTTGGTGCCCGATGATGGGATGGATCCCCAGGTGGGGTAGTCTCTGAATGGNCCATCCTCTCATCTTAGCTCCAAACTTTGTCTCTGTAATTCCTTTTATGTGTATTTTGTTCCCTATTTTGGGGATGAATGAAGTATCCTCGTGTTGGTCTTCCTTCTTCTTGATTTACTTGTGTTTTGCAAATTGTATCTTGGGTATTTGTGTATTTCTGTGTCACGCCATAGGCGCCGTATCTGCGTGGGCAGAAAACACCTTGGACTGGGTTCGTACTGAAGAGCTAAACTTCCTAAGATAGGGATGAGCTACAAGGAAAAAACATTATTTATTAATTACACACGGGAGAACCCAACCCTCTCCCGCATGTCCCATTGTCTCTCTGCATGTCTCTCTCAATCTCTCAATGGCTCGCTGTCTGGTCCTGAGCGGAGCTGTGTCCAGAAGGCGGGTCCAATGAGAGGGCGGTGACATCAGTGGTTGGTCCGGGTGACGAGTGGGTGTTGACAGTGGGCGGCCTGAGGATGCTGTATTCCAGTATTCCAGGAGATCCAGGGAGCAACTCTTAGTGTGTCTGCAAGGGGCACAATACAATGCTTAGAGGGAGAGTTGCCAGTGGAGGCAAGAGAGAACCAACATCCCCACCTCTTTTATTTAAAATTTAAAATTTTTTGGACTAGCACAAGGAAATATATTTGTGTCCTATTGACCTGCCCAGGAGTAGCTTGAGGGAGAAATTTGGTGTAAGGCAAGTCAGAATTTAATTTTACCACTAGGGATCCTTTAGTAAATCCTCAATTAGGAAAACCTGATTTGGGGGGTCTTGCTTTAATAGATTTCATCAAAATTGCATTTTGCCCTAACGCCAGTACTATTTAAGACCAAACCACGAATTAATGTTTAGATGCTGAAGAGTTTTCACGGCTCCTGTAGTGAGGTAAATCCGAATGGCACTTGCTGCACTCTGTCCAGTCTGTGTGTAGCTGAACTGCCTGAGAGAAAAGCCAAACAGTTGAATGGGAATAGGATAACAAGTCAGCTAGTACTTCAATTGGTTGCAATTTAG
>NW_018392084.1:5066-8083 GCF_900095145.1 Mus pahari | reverse complement strand
ACAATAAAAATTATTTTCATAAAGTGTAAGCTGTCTAAGCTATACTTAGAGGTAAAACATTATCAGTAATAATCAGTTTACCAGAAGCAAACCTTTAACATTNATCAAGTAAAAATAAACTCTTTAATAATTTTGTAAGAAGTAGGCAAGCCATCCTGTAATGCCTGATTGATCTCCTATAAACTCTGAATTAAACTTTTACCATTAGCAACACGTGGACAGCCTCCCTGAAGGTAGGGGGTGTAGCCATAAGAACCTTTTGGCGCGGTTTTTGAAACAAAAGAAAAACCTGCGGTTTGTGAGACAAAGGAAAAACTAGCCAAGGCCATTTTGAGCTTAATCTTCACCACGTGGGAAGGTAAAGCCCAAGTTTAAAACACCTTATCAATCCTTGAATGACTTTAACCTTGAGTTAAACAATTTAAAGCTAACCGTTTGTAACCAAGATAACCTTTAATGAACATCAATAACTTAAGCCATGTAGAGCATTTTCTATAACCTTAAAGCAAGTCAATGACTGAAATGAAGCGGCTACGCGAATTTTAAATTTAGACCACAGAACTTCACATTGGTTAGCTAAGAAGTTACAAATACAGACCCTTATCACATACTAAAAACAATAATCATGAGAATCACTAGGAAAAATCCGACAATTAACTTTTTTTTGCTCTACAATTTAGAGTTTAAAGGTGCTTAAAAAAGGAGTTTTTGCAGGAGCCCTCCTGCTGGGTTTGATGTCTGGCTAAGCTGCAGCCTTAGGGCTGCAGCGTCAAGACTGCGAAAGCAAAGATGAATTTAGCAAGCTGTAATACATATAGACATGGAACACAGAACGACCACTCATACAGACAACAAACAAGAAAACACATGAATTGACATATAGAAAATTGGTGCACCAGACATAACAGTGAAAACCAGACGTCTCTGTACTTTGGTCTGTCACTAGAAGAATACTACTACATTAGATTTACTCTCTAGGCCGTGGCCAGGAGGATTTAAAAAATTTTTCTTTTAAACCCAATTCTTCCTTGTCTGAGTGCAGTCTAGGACTGCGGACAAACGCCTGAAAGTCTCATCCTTGTGCACTGCCCACTGAGGAAATGAGGTGTCGGGTTAAACACTTCATTGCTCAAATCAATTTTGTGCCTTTAAATACTTTTTAATCTCGGGGTGCACCATTTCATACTCACGCCACACTTGGAGCTCCGGCAGTGCCTGAAGTTTATGCCTCTCTAGCCACGTGGGCACCACATGTGTATTTCTGCGTCACGCCACAGGGCCATATCTGCGTGGGCAGAAAACACCTTGGACTGGGTTCATACTGAAGAGCTAAACTTCCTAAGATAGGGGTGAGCTACAAGGAAGAAACATTATTTATTAATTACACACGGGAGAACCCAACCCTCTCCTGCATGTCCCATTGTCTCTCTGCATGTCTCTCTCAATCTCTCAATGGCTCGCTGTCCGGTCCTGAGCGGAGCTGTGTCCAGAAGGCGGGTCCAATGAGAGGGCGGTGACATCAGTGGCTAGTCTGGGCGACGAGTGGGTGTTGACAGTGGGCGGCCTGAGGATGCTGTATTCCAGTATTCCAGGAGATCCGGGGAGCAACTCTTAGCGTGTCTGCAAGGGGTGCAAAACATTGCTTAGAGGGAGAGTTGCCAGTGGAGGCAAGAGAGACCCAACAGGTATTCTAAGTTTCTGAGCTAATATTCACTTATCTAGTGACTTCTTTTGTGATTGGGTTACCTCACTAAGGATGATATCCTCCAGATATATCCATTTGCCCAAGAATTTCATAAATTCATTGTTTTTAATAGCTGAGTAGTANTCCATTGTGTAAATGTACCACACTTTCTGCATCCATTCCTCTATTGAGGGACATCTGGGTGCTTTCCAGCTTCTGGCTATTATAAATAAGGCTGCTATGAACACAGTGGAGCATGTGTCTTTATTACCAGTTGGAACATTTTCTGGGTATCTTCCCAGAAGTGGTATTGCTGGATCCTCAGGTAGTGCTATGTCCAATTTTCTGAGGAACTGCCAGACTGATTTCCAGAGTGGTTGTACAAGCTTGCAATCCCACCAGCAATCGAGGAGTGTTCCTATTTCTCCACATCCTCGCCAGTATCTGCTGTCACCTGAATTTTTGATCTAAGCCATTCTGACTGGTGTGAGATGGAATCTCAAGGTTGTTTTGATTTGCATTTCCCTGATGATTAAGGATGTTGAACATTTTTAAGTGCTTCTCAGCCATTCAGCATTCAGTATTCCTCAGTTGAGAATTCTTTTTTTTTTTTTAGCTCTGTACCCCATTTTTAATGGGATTATTTGAATTTCTGGAGTCCAGCTTCTTGAGCTCTTTGTATATATTGGATATAAGGTCTCATTTGTCAACTCTTGATTTGATAGCACATGCAATTCCTGTTCTGTTACGAATTTTTCCCTGTGCTTATGTCTTCGAGGCTTTCCCCCACTTTCTCCTCTATCAGTTTCAGTGTTTGTAGTTTTATGTGGAGGTCTTTGATCCACTTAGATTTGAGCCTTGTACAAGGAGATAAGAATGGATAAATTCATATTCTTCTACATGCTAACTGCCAGTTGTGCTAGCACTATTTGTTGAAAATGTCTTTTTTCCCCTGGAAAGATTGGGAATTCATGGCCCCTACCTAAACATAATAAAAGCAATCTACAGAAAACCAGTAGCCAACATCAAAGTAAATGGAGAGAAATTTGAAGAAATCACACTAAAATCTGGGACTAGGAAAGGCTGCCCACTTTCGCTCTACCTATTCAAAATAGTACTTGAAGTCCTAGCCAGAGCAATCCAACAGCCAAAGGAGATCAAGGGGATACAAATTGGCAAGGAAGAAGTCAAAATATCATTATTTGCACATGATATGATGTATACATAAGTTACCCTAAAAAGAACACCAGAGAACTCCTAAACCTGATAAACAGCCTCAGTGCTATAGCTGGATATAAAACTAACTCAAACAAATCAGTGGCCTTCCTCTACA
>NW_018392084.1:0-4446 GCF_900095145.1 Mus pahari | reverse complement strand
GCTAAAACCATCCAGTGGAAAAAAGACAGCATTTTCAACAAATGGTGCTGGCACAACAGGTGGCTATCATGTAGAAGAATGAGAATTGATCCATTCTTATCTCCTTGTACAAAGCTCAAGTCTAAATGAATCAAAGACCTCCACATAAAAACAGAGACACTGAAATTGATAGAGGATAAAGTGGGGAAAAACCTCAAAGATATGGGCACAGGGACAAAATTTCTCAACAGAAATTTTCGTGGCTTGTGTTGTAAAATCAATAATTGACAAATAGGACCTCATAAAATTGCAAAGCTTCTGTAAGGCAAAAGACACTGTCAACAAGAGAAAAAGGCCACCAACAGATTGGGAAAAGATTTTTATCAATCCTAAATCTAATAGAGGACTAATATCCAATATATACAAAGAGCTCAAGAAGCTGGACTCCAGAAATTCAAAAAACCCCATTAAAAAATTGGGGTACAGAGGTAAATAAAGAATACTCTACTGAGGAATATCGAATGGCTGAGAAACACCTAAAAAATGTGCTACATCCTTAATCATCAGGGAAACGAAAATCAAAACAAACTTGAGATTCCACCTCACACCACTCAGAATGGCTAAGATTAAAAATTCATGTGACAGCAGATGCTGACGAGGATGTGGAGAAAGGGGAACACTCCTCCATTCTTGGTCGGATTGTAAGCTTATACAACCACTCTGGAAATCAGTCTGGCGGTTCCTCAGAAAATTGGACATAGTACTACCGGAAGATCCAGCAATACCACTTCTGGGCCTATATCCAAAAGATGTTCCAACAGGTAATAAGAACACATGCTCCACTATGTTCATAGCAGCCTCATTTATAATAGCCAGAAGCTGGAAAGAACCCAGATATCCCTCAACAAAGGAATGGATACAGAAAATGTGGTACATTTATACAATGGAGTACTACTCAGCTATTAAAAACCATGAATTTATGAAATGGATGGATCTGGAGGGTATCATCCTGAGTGAGGTAACCCAATATCAAAAGAACTTACATGATATGCACTCACTGATAAATAGATATTAGCCCAGAAACTTTGAATACCCAAGATACAATTTGTAAAACACATGAAACTCAAGAAGAAAGAATACCAAAATGTGGACACTTCACCCCTTCTTAGAATTGGGAACAAAACACCCATGGAAAGAGTTATAGAGACAGAGTTTGGAGCTGAGACAAAAGGATGGACCATCGAGAAACTGCCCCACCCAGGGGTCCATTCCATAATCAGCCATCAAACGCAGACACTATTGCTTATGCCAGCAAGATTTGGCCGAAAGGACCCTGATATATCTGTCTCTTGTGAGGCTATGCCAGTGCCTGACAAACACAGAAGTGAATGCTCACAGTCAGCTAATGGATGGAACACAAGGCCCCCAAAGGAGGAGCTAGAGAATGTACTCAAGGAGCAGGAGGTGTCTGCAACACTATAGGTGGAACAACAATATGAACTAACCAGTACCCCAGGAGCTCATGTCTCTAGCTGCATATGTAGTAGAAGGTTGCCTAGTCAGCTATCATTGAGAAGAGAGGACCTTTGATCTTGCAAACTTTATATACCCCTGGGACACCAGGGCCAAGAAATGGGAATGGGTGGGTAGGAGAACGTGTTGGGGGAGGGCATAGGGGACTTTTGGGATAGTATTTGAAATGTAAGTGTAGTAAATACCTAATAAAAATTGGAAAAAAAAGAATTTCAAGTCTCTGAAGAAAGAAATTGAAGAAGATCTCAGAATATGGAAAGATCTCCCATGCTCAAGTATTGGCAGGATTCTACAGATTCAATGCAATCCCTATCAAAATTCCAACTCAATTCTCCANNNAGTTAGAAAGGGCAATTTGCAAATTCTTCCAGAATAACAAAAACCCTAGGATATCAAAAACTGTTCTCAACAATAAAATAACTTCTGGCAGAATCATTATGCCTGACCTTATGCTGTACTACATATCAGTTGTGATAAAAACTGCGTGGTACTTGTACAGCAACAGAGAGGTAGATCAATGGAATAGTATTGAAGACCCAAAAATGATCCCATACACCTATGGTCATTTGATCATTGACAAGGAAGCTAAAATCATCCAGTGGAAAAAACACAGCATTTTCAACAAATGGTGCTTGCACAACTTGTGGTTATCATGTAGAAGAATTCGATTTGATCCATTCTTATCTCCTTGTACAATGCTCATGTCTGAGTGGATCGAGGAACTCAACAGAAAACTATAGACAGTGAAACTCATAGAGGGAGAAAATGGGAAAAAGCTCGAAGATATGGGCACAGGGAAAAAAATTCCTGAACAGAACAGCAATGGCTTGTGCTGTAAGATCGAGAATTGACAATTGGGACCTCATAAAACTGGAAAGCTTCTGTAAGCCCAAAGAAACTGTCAATAAGACAAAAAGGTGATAGACAGTTTGGAAAAGAATCTTTACCAAACCCAAATCAGATAGGGGATTATTATCCAATATATATAAAGAACTCAAGAAGATGGATTCCAGAAAATCAACTAACCCTATTAAAATTGGTGTACAGAACTAAACAAAGAATTATCGCTGAGTGTGGTGGTGCGCACGCCTTTAATCCCTGCACTTGGGAGGCAGAGGCAGGCAGATTTCTGAGTTCAAGGCCAGCCTCGTCTACAAAGTGATTTTCAGGACAGCCAGGGCTACACAGAGAAGCAGGGCCTAGAACAGAAAAAAAAAAAAAAAAAAAAGAATTATCAACTGCAGAATACCGAATGACTGAGAAACACTTGAAAAAATGTTCAACATTCTTAGTCATCAGGGAAATGCAAATCAAAGCAACCCTGTGATTCCACCTCACACCACTCAGAATGGCTAAGATCAAGAATTCATGTGATAGTAGATGCTGGTAAGGATGTGGAGAAAGAGGAACACGCCTCCATTGTTGGTAGGATTGCAAGCTGGTACAACTACTCTGGAAATCAGTTTGGTGGTTCCTCAGAAAATTGGACATAATACTACTGGAAGATCCAGCAAAACCTCTCCTGGGCAAATACCCAGAAGATGCTCCAATTTGTAATAAGGACAAATGCTTCACTATGTTCATAGCAGCCTTATTTATAATAGCCAGAAGCTGGAAAGAACCCAGATGTCCCTCAACAAAGGAATGGATACAGAAAATGTGGTACAGTTACACAATGGAGTAGTACTCAGCAATTAAAAACAATGAATTCATGAAATTCATAGGCAAATGGACGATATTAAATGGAGAATCTGGAGGATATCATTCTGAGTGAGGTAACCCAATCACAAAAAAACACACATGGTATGCTCTCAGTGATAAGTGGATTTTAACCCACAAACTTACCCTATCCAAGTTACAATTTGCAAAACACATGGAATTCAAGAAGAAGGAAGAAAAAAGTGTGGATATTTTGTTCCTTCTTTGAATGGGGAACAAAATATCCAAGGAAGGAGTTANAGAGACAAAGTTTGGAGATGAGTCAGAAGAAAGGACCATCTAGAGACTGCCCCACCAGGGATCCATCCCATATACAACCAGCAAAAAGAGACACTATTGTATATGCCAGCAAGATTTTGCTGACAGGACCCTGATATAGCCATCTCTTGTGAGGCTATGCCAGTGCCTGGCAAATACAGAAGTGGATGCTCACAGTCATCTATTGGATAGAACACAAGGCCCCTAAAGAAAGAGCTAGAGAAAATACCCAAGGAGCTAAATGGGTCGGCAAACCTATAACAGGATCAACAATATGAAATAACCAGTACCCACCTCCCCCAGAGCTGTGTCTCTTTTTGCATATGTAACAGAGGATGACCTAGTCAGCAATCAATCAGCGGAGAGGCCCTTGGTCTTGCGAAGGTCATATGCCCCAGTACAGGGGAATGCCAGGGCCAGGTATCAGGTGGCTTAGGGAGAAGGTTAGGGGGAGAGTATAGGGGAATTTCAGGATAGCATTTGAAACGTAAATGAAGAAAATTTTTAATAAAGAAAATGAAATCTAACAAGAAAGAAAGAAAGAAAGAAAGAAAGAAAGAAAGAAAGAAAGAAAGAAAGAAAGAAAGAAAGAAACCTGTGGGACATGATGAAAGCATTCCCAAGAGGAAAAGTCATAGCTCTGAGTGCCTCAAAAACAAACAAACAAACAAACAAACAAACCAACAAACAAAAAATTAGAGCTAGCATACATTAGTGGTTTGACAGCATACCTTGAAGCTCTAGAACAAAAAGAAACAAATAGAGCCAAGAGGAGTAGATGGCAGGAAACAATGGAAATAAGGGCTGAAATCAACCAAGTGGAAACAAAAGGACCCATACAAAGGATCAACCAAACCAGGAACTGGTTCTTTGAGAACATCAACAAAATAGATAAACTCCTAGCCAGACTAACTAGAGGGCACAGAGACAGCATCCTAATTAACAAAATCACAAATG
>NW_018392083.1:0-6036 GCF_900095145.1 Mus pahari | reverse complement strand
GTGTGTGTGTGTGTGTGTGTGTGTGTGTGTGTGTTCATGTGTGCGCACGAGTGCCCAGAGAACAATTTATTGGAGTTGGTTCTCATCCATCATGTGGTTCCAATAGAGCTTAGATTACCAGACCTTCCCAGCAATGGCCTTTACTTGCAATGCCATCTCAGCAGCATCCTGAAATCCTGAGATCAAACAAAACGCAAAACCTCCCCAGCCCTAAGAAATAGTAGCTCAGAATACAACAGTCTCAGAACTGTTCTTAGACATTTTCAACAATATTTTTAGTAAGTTCTTTCTGATAATATGATTCTCTTTGGGGGATAAGTTTAGTTCTGCCACTAAATAGAAGCTACCTTAATCTGCTTATGTGACTTTAAAAGTGCATAAGACTTGTTAGTTTAGGGACAACATGAATTACTTTCAGTCTGGAGTTGGAAAGTCCAATGTAAAGAAACTATCACACTTCAAGTTCAATAAGTTTTTCCATTAAGTAAAGTTTTATCACTATTTTGAAAGTTCAATAGCTACTTAAAATAATTAGTCTGAAGGTTAGGATTTAACTCAGTGGTAGAACATTTACTTACCAAGTACAAGGTCCTGGGTTTGGACCTCAGCTTAAAATAAAAAAAGGAAAATTAAAATAGCTAGTTCTTTTATGTGTTAAATGATTGAGGTATGTGCTGAAGTGTCTTCAAGTTTTCTCATATCATTGATAAACTTCACAATATTTTTCTATAAACAAGGCAAATTGTAGGATGATAATTTGAATTATGGGGCAGTGATAAATAACATTGATAAGTAGCTGTTACTGCAAAGTATTTGTGTTCACTCTCCTCTGTCCATGTGGGAGAAAACTTTACTTAGTGGAAAAACTTATTGAATTTGTTGATTGATTGACAACAGGTAGGTAAATATATAGATGATTGAGATGTTTATAAAAATATTCTAGTCAGTGACCAAAGGCATGTTAAGAGATCCCATAAAACTGTATCATCTCATAAGGTTGTAGCTCTCTTAGGCTTTGTAATTGATGTTTGCATAGTGAGCCAGTCACCCGACTTAAAATATATTTCCACCATTTCCTGACATCTGACTCTGACTGTGCAACAACTAATTAAATAACATGACCTTTAAATGTTCAAGAATTAAAGCTTTCAGGGTTACAGTACTTTAGGGATAAAGTAGAATGCAAGGTGCAAATTAGTCTTCTTGTGAGGAAGAGAGTTTGTTTACCACATCTTCATAAAATACAAGTTAGGAGTCACTAAGGGAGAAAATGCACCAGTGATCTGCCCCTGCTGTTAACCCTAAAACCTATGATACCAATTTGCCTTGCAATATATGTCAAGTAGTGGTACAACTGTTATGGAGGTAATCAACTGCTTCCTGGCTAGATCTGAGTCCAACTTCACAACAATGAATTAATGTCAGGAACCTAAACACAGTCAAAACCCTTAGCTGAAGAAGTGTTAAGTCCCATGGGTGAATTTACTGCTATTATTTATCTGAATCATCGTGGCACAAGATGCCTTCTAAATATTTATGTTCATACCAAAAATAAATGCTACTCCAAGACTTAGAGAAGTTTCACTTTGGGTGAGGAACAGTGAATATAGAGGCGTATGGCTGCTCAAGTTGCTAATAAGTGATGATTGAGTGTTCAGTCATAAGCAGAATATATACACTACCACCTGCATGGTTCAGGGATCACTGAAGAATAATTACAGAAAGAATGTAAGAGTCAGAAGACAGAGAGAGGAGCTATAGAATGCTGATCTCTGAGCAAAACCAACATAATAATGATGTCACTACAACTGTGATTGGATGCCATAGGCTTACCCAACACTGGGCCAATTAACTGTCACTCACTTTTTGGGAAGGACTCTAGTTAATCCTACTTCCTACTGAAGCAGTGGCCACTGATGGATTCTGGGACTGAGCAGTCACTGTTTTTAGTGGAGGAAAGTATGAGGCAAGGGGCAGAATGAAGAGAACGCTGCAGACAGGAGCACAGAGGATGGATCAGGTTCCAGCAGCCATCGTTCCGTTTCACCACAGCCCAGGACCCGAGGAGGAATCACAGAAGTGAGAAGACTTGAGTTATAGCCCTGAATTCTACACTCTCTGTGCTAATAATTCTGAATTTTAATTTAATGTAAGAGAATTCTCAGACAGCACATGCTCTGCTCTTGCATGGCATCTCTATTTTTGTTAGAATACTTGTTACTTTATTATTTGGATTCTAATTGCAAACCTGTCATTTTCAACATTTTGATAGCCCTCCAAAATATAGTCCCTAGGCTTCTCATTTGTTTCACAGAACATAATCAAATCATGAATTGGATCTTATACATTTTGTTTTAAAAACAAATACATTAGACATTATATGGATGTCCCCAGCAGCAACCATTGATTGCATTTTAAATGAAAGTAACAGAAAAAATTGTCACTGGGCAGAAAGTGATTCATAAGCCCTGACAAGGATATTCTAAATTAACTCTAAAGTAATACTGTGTGCGGCAAAAGAATTCTAAATTAACTAAAGTAATTTTGTATGTTTTTTTTAATATGGACTTTAGGCATAATTATAGTAAATAAAGTATTTTAGGCATTTGCTATCCTTGAGACTCTCACAGTATACCATCCACTTTACGACATTATAAAGGATAAGCAACTGAGATATACAGATGTAATTTGGTTTTACTACTAAAGAGATAAAATCAACAGGTACTGTTGGCCTTCTTAACCTGGTATATGATCTAATAGTTGTCTTCAGGGTTTAAGGTCCATGTCTGGATAAATATATACTAACATAATTTACCTTAACACTCAAAGGAAATACTAACATTCTTTAAATCAAGAAGCTTGTGAAGTAATTTCCTAGAGAGCACACAAGTATCTACCACAACTGCCTTCATCTTCCTTTCTAAGGAATGACCCTCTCCCCCATTCACATAATCCAGATGCAGGTTGGCATATTCTTTATCAACTGGCCTGGCCAGTTGTGGGGCATTGGGCTATGCAAAGACAATCTGGTCTCCAATCGAGCTGAGATGATGAACCCTGGGACCCAGTGTTGATAATTTACCTACATGGCACGGTAGGTGTTCCCTCATGCTCCTGGAACCCTGGCTCCTGTGGAAGTTACCACCCCTTCCACTCCCACAAGAGAAGCATGGTTAGTAGTCAGGTAGGCAATGTCCCAAGCTTCTCACCTTCAGGCCAAACTCCTCCCCAGTTACCTAGCAACAGTAAAGACCATTAGAGGGGCTATTTGGCCCCTCCTCACTCTCTTGCTCTCTTGCTCTTACTCCTTTTACTCCCCTTACACTCCTTTCTCCTCTCCTCTCCTCTCCTCTCCTCTCCTCTCCTCTCCTCTCTCCTCTCATTCTCTTACTATCTCTCCCTCTTACTCACTAGCCTTTCTTCTCTCTCTCTCTCTCTCTCTCTCTCTCTCTCTCTCTCTATATATATATATATATATATATATATATATATATATCCTTCCCCTTTCTCTCCTCTGACCATGGGCCAGTCTCTCTCTCTTTTCTACCTTCTCTCCTTTCTCCCTGCCTTTCTACAATAAAGCTCTAAAACTATAGACTATCTCCTGGACTCAAGGCCCACTGCACTTACTCTCGCCTGCATGGGAACCTCTCCCCCATGCCTTCTCTCCCATAATCCTGGGGCTACAGGGTATCGCTCCAGGACCCCCAGTCAGTGACTGCCCCTTGTCCACTCCACATCCAGTGGCTTAGATGCCCACCTGGGGCCGAATGGAAAGCGTCTGGCAGCCCTCCCACATCCACCTGTCCAGAGTATAGGAGGAACTCTGGCCAGACATGGGCTATCCTCCCTCCCCCTCTTTTCCCTGATCCCACTTTTAGTTCCTACAGTCAGTTCCAACCCTGGCCACAGAACTTACTTTAAGAACAAGCCTACATGTAGGATATTTTTTAAAACATACTTTAATAAGTGTACTTAAATGATTTAACCTCCCTTTTAGCCTACATCCCACCAGCCCTAGTGGAAAGGAAAGATTAATAGGGAAAAGGGGGATATGGACCTATTTGGAAATAGTTATTTGGGGCAAATCCAATCTCGATTGTCAAGCTATCAGCAGATCAGTTCACATGAATTAGCAGCAATAGTTCCAACACCATCCATGAATTGGCATCTGCAGTTTGATGCAGAAGAAACCATGAGGCTCTGCCAGTCTGCCTGGATCTGAGGAAGCAACAAGAAGCTTTTAGAACAAGTCCCTTGGTGCTTTTCTCTCTACAAACTCATGGCAAGCAGTGATCAGAGAAGAAGGTAAGGCAAACCAATGAAGACAAGCAACAGTAAAGCCATATGAAGACCAGCAAAGAGTGGCAAGGTGAACCAATGCCATACAGCATCCTCCACTGTTTATTGAGTTGTATTTATTCCGTTTCCAAACATTATGTGTTCTCTCAAGCATCCCCCCTAACATAACATCACATACCCTTTTCCCAGGCTGCTTCCAGCAAAACATCCTCCTACCTGTTTGCTTCAGCAAAAAACATCCTCTCACAAAACGGTTTCCAGGAAAATATCAATAACACAACTGAGCCTCCAAAGAAACCAGAAATTTCCACTTCACCTACACTCAAGATATGAGAACTTATAAAAACAGAGAGCACACATGTCTTAGTCAGGGTTTCTATTCCTGCACAAACATCATGACCAAGAAGCAAGTTGGGGAGGAAAGGGTTTACTCAGCTTACATTTTTCACATTGCTGTTAATCACCAAAGGATGTCAGGACTGGAACTCAAGCAGGTCAGGAAGCAGGAGCTGATACAGAGGCCANGGAGGAATGTTCTTTACTGGCTTGCTTCCCTTGACTTGCTCAGCTTCCTCTCTTATAGAACCCAAGACTACCATCCCAGGGATGGTCCCACCCACAAGGAACCTTTCCCCCTTGATCACTAATTGAGAAAAGGCCTTACAGCTGGATCTCATGTAGGTATTTCCCCAACTGAAGCTCCTTTCCCTGTGATAATTCCAGCTACGTCAAGTTGTTACAAAACTAGCCAGTACAGTTGACCCCTTGTCAACTTGACACACAAACACATCACTAGTAAGGCTCAACCCTTATTTTCTTATTCATCCCCAAGATGTGAATAACTTTAAAAGCCCCACAGTCTTTACATATTAAAAGTTCAATTCTTTTAAAATGTCCAGTATTTTTTAAAATTCAAAGTCTCTTAACTGTGGGCTTCACTAAAAAACTTCAAGAGGGAAAAATATCAGGGCACAGTCACAATCAAAAGCAAATATCATTCTCCACCTGTCCAACTTCTGGGATCCAACTCACAATCTTCTGGGCTCCTCCAAAGGCTTGGGTCACTTCTCCAGCCCTGTCCTTTGTAGCANACAGCTTTGTCTTCTAGGCTCCAGCTGCCTGTACTCCACTGCTGCTGCTGATCTTGATGATCATCTCATGGTACTGGCATCTCCAAAACACTGCTGTCTTCCACCATAACTTGGCTTCAACAATAGCCTCTCATAGGCTCTCTTCATGGTTCCAAGCCTCAACTCCTTTGCATGATCCCTTCAGTCCTGGGCCATCAATTGCAACTGAGGCTGTACCTTCACCAATGGCCTTCCATGGCCTCTCCCAGTGCCAAGCCTCAGTTGTTCTGCGTGACCCCTTCATGCCTTCAAAACCAGTACCACCTGGGTAACTCTTACACATTACTAAGTCCAGCCACAGCACAAGGTGCAACATTAGCTGTCTCTGGAACACAACTTCTTTGTGCTCCCAGAAAACAATTCACAGAAGATTTCACCTCAATGATGCTGGTCTCTTCTTAATCACCGCTAATTTCTTAGCTCCAGCTAACCAGCATGAATAGTCCCAGTAATACAAAGGTTACACTTTAGTGGTTCTGATATCTTGTTAATCACAGCTGNTTCTTCAGCCCCAGCTAACCAGAACCACAGAATCTTCACAATCCAAAATAGCAATGGCCTTAAAAAGTCTGTAATTTTCCCTCTGAAATTACACAAGCCAGGC